>NW_019942870.1:130443-176884 GCF_002910315.2 Salvelinus sp. IW2-2015 | reverse complement strand
CTCAATCATAGGACCTACTGAAGAGATGAGTCTTCAATAAAGATTTAAATGTTGAGACCGAGTCTGCGTCTCTCACATGGGTAGGCAGACCGTTCCATAAAAATGGGGCTCTATAGGAGAAAGCCCTGCCTCCGGCTGTTTGCTTAGAAATTCTAGGCACAGTAAGGAGACCTGCGTCTTGTGACCGTAGAGTACATGTAGGTATGTACGGCAGGACCAACTCAGAAAGATAGGTAGGAGCAAGCCCATGTAATGCTTTGTAGGTTAGCAGTAAAACCTTGAAATCAGCCCTTGCCTTAACAGGAAGCCAGTGTAGAGAGGCTAGCACTGGAGTAATGTGATCAAATTTTGGGGATCTAGTCAAGATTCTTGCAGCCGTGTTTAGCACTAACTGAAGTTTATTTAGTGCTTTATCCGGGTAGCCGGAAAGTAGAGCATTGCAGTAGTCTAACCTAGAAGTGACAAAAGCATGGATTKATTTTTCTGCATCATTTTTGGACAGAAAGTTTCTGATTTTTGCAATGTTGCGTAGATGGAAAAACCTGTCCTTGAAACAGTCTTGATATGTTCGTCAAAAGAGAGATCAGGGTCCAGAGTAATGCCGAGGTCCTTCAGTTTTATTTGAGACGACTGTACAACCATCAAGATTAATTGTCAGATTTAACAGAAGATCTCTTTGTTTCTTGGGAACTAGAATAAGCATCTCTGTTTTGTCCGAGTTTAAAAGTAGAACATTTGCAGCCATCCACTTCCTTATGTCTGAAACACAGGCTTCCAGGGAGGGCAATTTTGGGGCGTCACTATGTTTCATCGAAATGTACAGCTGTGTGTCATCCGCATTAGAGGTGTGGCATGTCGGAATGGCCGATTTAATTAGGGCCGATTTCAAGTTTTCATAACAATCGGAAATCGGTAATTTTGGATGCTGATTTTTATTTTTTTAAACCTTTATTTAACTAGGCAAGTCAGGTAAGAACACATTCTTATTTTCAATGACGGCCTAGAAACGGTGGGTTAACTGCCTTGTTCAGGGGCAG
This sequence comes from Salvelinus sp. IW2-2015, assembly GCF_002910315.2. NCBI lineage: Eukaryota > Metazoa > Chordata > Actinopteri > Salmoniformes > Salmonidae > Salvelinus > Salvelinus sp. IW2-2015. The sequence continues at coordinate 175,847 of NW_019942870.1, read as the reverse complement.
AACGACAGATTTTTACCTTGTCAGCTCAGGGATTCAATCTTGCAACCTTACGGTTAACTAGTCCAACACACTAACCACCTGCCTCACGAGGAGCACGCCTGTTACGCGAATGCAGTAAGAAGCCAAGGTAAGTTGCTAGCTAGCATTAAACTTATCTTATAAAAAAAACAATCAATCAATCATAATCACTAGTTATAACTACACATGGTTGATGATATTACTAGTTTATCTAGCGTGTCCTGCGTTGCATATAATCGATGCAGTGCGCATTCGTGAAAAAGGACTGTCGTTCCTCCAACGTGCACCTAACCATAAACATCAATGCCTTTCTTAAAATCAATACACCGAAGTATATATTTTAAACCTGCATATTTAGCTAAAAGAAATCCAGMTTAGCAGGCAATATTAACCAGGTGAAATTGTGTCACTTCTCTTGCGTTCATTGCACYCAGAGTCAGGGTATATGCAACAGTTTGGGCCGCCTGGCTCATTGCGAACTAATTTGCTAGAATTTTACGTAATTATGACATTGAAGGTTGTGCAATGTAACAGGAATATTTAGACTMATGGATGCCACCCGTTAGATAAAATACGGAACGGTTCCTTATTTCACTGAAAGAATAAATGTTTTGTTTTCGAGATGATAGTTTCCGGATTCGACCATATTAATGACCTAAGGCTCGTATTTCTGTGTGTTTATTATGTTATAATTAAGTCTATGATTTGATAGAGCAGTCTGACTGAGCGATGGTGAGCACCAGCAGGCTCGTAAGCATTCATTCAAACAGCACTTTCGTGCGTTTTGCCAGCAGCTCTGCTGTTTATGAATTCAAGCCTATCAACTCCCTAGATTAGGCTGGTGTAACCAATGTGAAATGGCTAGCTAGTTAGCGGGGTGCGCGCTAATAGCGTTTCAAACGTCACTCGCTCTGAGATTTGGAGTAGTTGTTCCCCTTGCTCTGCATGGGTAACGCTGCTTCGAGGGTGGCAGTTGTCGATGTGTTCCTGGTTCGAGCCCAGGTAGCGGCGAGGAGAGGGATGGAAGCTATACTGTTACACTGGCAATACTAAAGTGCCTATAAGAACATCCAATAGTCAAAGGTATATGAAATACAAATGGTATAGAGAGAAATATCCTATAGATATCTAACATAACTACAACCTAAATACTCGTTTACCGTGGGATACTTGAAGACTACTGTTAGAAAGAACACCAGCATTATATGTTCTATGTTTGAGCATGGAATTAAACGTTAGCTTTCTTACTCGGCACTATTGCATCTTTTACTTTTTCTCAACACTTTGTTTTTGCGTTATGTAGAACGCAAATTGAACGATGTTATTATTATTCTATTTGAGGCTAAATTGATTCTTATTGATGTTTCATACTTAAGTTAAAACTAAGTGTTCTTACGTATTGTGCTAACTTGTCATTATTAAAATACATTTAAAAAATCGCCGATTTTACATGGGTATCCCAGCTTTATTTTGGGTCTTCAATATGGCGGTAGGTGCGCGGCGTTGAAAAAGATCATCAATCGGTCCAACCTCAAATCCTACGCATAGCAATGAAAGTTACATTGATGATTTCGACAAGACTCAAAAGATAATAAAATATATAGTGTACAAGCAGATAGTGTGCTAAAAGGAAACCTTGAGGACCCGAAATGGTTCAGTTGATTTGTCCAGCAGGACAACACATCCAAAAGAGACAACGTGATATCTTTCCGCGCAGATAAGATTAAACCCAGGCAGAACTCGTCACGCGTAGACGCAATTTGAGTTTTCTAATCTCTCCAACAGATATGGTGGATCGATGGTAAACTCAAAACAGCACTAAGGTTAGGAGCACGAGGACAGATGCAGAGCCTCGTGTCTGACGCCATTAAACGGTCATTTACCACTTCACAAGTGCATCTCAGTGTATGATGGGTCTAAAACCAGACTGAAGCGTTTCGTATACATTGTTTGTCTTCAGAAAGGCAGTGAGTTGCTGCCAACAGCTTTTTCTAAAATGTTTGAAGGAATGGAAGATTCGATATAGGCGCGATTTTATTTTATTTTTTTTTTAAATATCTTTTGTGGGTCAATGTTTGGCTTTTTTCAAGAGAGGCTTTATTACTGCCACTCTTTATTTGAGTTTGGTACACATCCAGTGATAGAGAGCGTTTTATTATGTTCAACATAGGAGGGCAAGCACAGGAAGCAGCTTTCAGTATTTAGTTGAATAGGGTCAAGTATCTTTCCTAAAAAAGTTCATGAATTTATCACTGCTGAAGTATAAGCAATTACTTTCTTGGGAATGCGCTTTTCTTTAGCTAGCTTTGCGACAGTATAAAAAATACATATTGTTCTAATTTCCTCAATTAAGTTGGAAAAATAGGATGATCGAGCAGCAGGCTCTTTGATAACTGCACGGTGCCTTTCCAAGCTAGTCGGAAGACTTCCAGTTTGGTGTGGCGCCATTTTTAGGGGTGTGACTGCATCTAGGTATGCGCAAGGTTAAATGAGTTCCTCAGTTAGGTGGTTAACTGATTTTTGTACTCTGACGTCCTTGGGTAGGCAGAGGGAGTCTGGAAGGGCATCTAGGAATCTTTGGGTTGTCCGACGAATTTATAGCACGGCTTTGATGATCGCTTGGTTGGGGTCTGAGCAGATTTTTGTTGCGATTGCAAACGGTAATAAAATGGTGGTCAATAGTCAGGATTAGGAGGAAGAACATTAGATCCACAAACATATTAATTCCACTGGACAAAACTAGGTCCAGAGTATGACTGTGGCAGTGAGTAGGTCCGGAGACATGTTGGACAAAACCCACTGAGTCGACGATGGCTCCGAAAGCATTTTGGAGTGGGTCTGTGGACTTTTCCATGTGAATATTAAAGTCACCAAAAATGTGAATATTATCTGCCATGACTACAAGGTCCGATAGGAATTCAGGGAACTCTGTGAAGAACGCTGTATATGGCCCAGGAGGCCTGTAAACAGTAGCTATAAAAAGTGATTGAGTAGGCTGCATAGATTTCATGACTAGAAGCTCWAAAGACGAAAATGTAGTTGTCATTTTTTTTTTGTCCATTTTKATTTGCTATCATAAATGTTAGCAACACCTCTGCGAGATGCGCGGGGGATATGGTCACTAGTGTAACCTGGAGGTGAGGCCTCATTTAACACAGTAAATTCATCAGGCTTAAGCCATCTTTCAGTCAGGCCAATCACATCAAGATTATGATCAGTGATTAGTTCATTGACTATAACTGCCTTGGAAGTGAGGGATCTAACATTAAGTAGCCCTATTTTGAGATGTGAGGTATCACAATCTCTTTCAATAATGGCAGGAATGGAGGAGGTCTTTATTCCAGTGAGATTGCTAAGGCYAATGTTTTTCCACTCCTCAATTGTCCAGTGTTGGTGATCGCGTGCCCACTGGAGCTGCTCCTTCTTAATTTTAGCTGATAACCCGGTGTGGTCATCTGCTGCAATAGCCCATTCATGACAAAGATCAACGAGTTTTGCGTTCCYAGATGCCGTTCTGCACACCACTGTTGTACTGCGCTGTTATTTGTTTGTGGCCCGCCTGTTACCTTGCATTATTCTTGCCATTCTCCTTCGACATCTTTCATCAACAAGCTGTTTTTGGCCACAGCACTGCCGCTGACTGGATGCTTGTTTGTTTGTCTCACCATTCTCGGTAAACCCTAGACACCGTCATGCTTGAAAAGTCCAGGAGGGCGGCCGTTTCTTAGATACTGAATTCTGCCAAATAGCACCGACGTTCATACCATGCTCAAAGTTGCTTAGGTCACTCGTTTGGCCAATTCTAACATTCAATCAAACAGTAACTGGATGCKTGTCTGCCTGCTTTATGTAGCAAGCCACGGCKGAGCGTAGTTTACGCATTTTGTGACAATTGACGTTAAAGGATAAATTACTTTAATAATTTTTTTTATCAAGAAATGTAAAATAGTTTGACAACCCTGTTTTTATAAGCTTTTAAATGATATCAAACTCAACCGTTTATCTTTTCCATTGATAAAGATGTGGATGTGGAGTGGGGAATTCAAAATGGATCAACTTTGAGCACCTCTGTCTCCTAAATMTTTTTTGCATTCGGGTCCCCCAAAGTCCCTTTCTGACCATTTCTACCATGGGCAAATGTGTATGGAAAGTTTTGTTCCATCAAAAGGCATGCAGTCTAAAAGTGACTGAAATCAAATGGAACAACCCATATGTCAACATTTCTGTGAACACAAACAGCAAGCCATTTGACACTTAAACTCGATTAGAAATTCACTGTAACCAACAGCAACAACAATAAAAACATTTTAAATGAGAAACTGTGGCTCAACCTGACCTAACCCTCATGAGTTATTGATTTTCAGTCGTAAAGTGGTGACCCTTTACTGTGACACAGTGCGAGCCACACCCCTCCAGCTCACCTGCAGGCAGGACCAGCTGGCTGTGGCCGTCTGCAACCTGCAGAAGTACCCTCAGGACCTACCCCTGGACTACCAGGTAAAATGCAAGTCCCGCAATGCCATCCTTCATAGTCACAAAGCCTAGAAATCGAGGCTATGACAATACACCCAGTGATGATAACATGACGTGAGCAAGAGTCTGTGTCAGAAACCTATTGGACCACTACAGAGGATAAGATAAACATAAATATTACAAGTGTATGTCAAGGATTTACTAAGCACATGCACCCAAGCAAAGTTTGTACCTATTAGACAAAAAAGGCAACAAAAACATTTTTGAAATGGTCTTTATTTAAGATGTTGTTGACCAATTGTGACCAGTATAGTGTTAAGTACACCCCATACAGTAAATCTCTTCCACCTCCTCTCCGGCAGTACTTTGACCATATCCCTGAAGTCTCTGTGATGGATCTGGCCTCCTACGGTGGAGCTGTGGAGATAGCTGACTACTGTCCCTTCAGCCAGGAGTTTAGCTGGCACCTGAGTGGAGAGTACCAACGCAACTCCTACTGCAGGGTCCAGGAGAACCAGCCCGGTAATATCCCTTCCCTTCTTGCATTGTTGTTGCCTCTTGGTTCCTCAGGCCTTGGTTCATGTACTCAGGCTGTTAACTCACTTGAAGGTTTGCAAAATTCCCAGATACTTTCCCAGGTTTTCCAGAAATCCCATTTGGAGAATTCCCTGTTCCCTTTCTGCTTATTCCATCCCAATCCTGGGAATCTTCCAACTGGGATTTCTGGAAAATCTGAGAATTTTGTTTCAGGAAAGTTTCAAAAATGTTGCAACCCTACTTACTAGTATGCTACCTGACACACTGTTTCCAGATTGGTGGAGGAACTACGGAGCTGAGCAGTATGGTCCAGACTCAGTGTGTTTGTACCAGAAGACTGCCTTCGTCATGGAGCAGTGTACCAGACGCATGACCTACCCTGACTGGGGAAGTGGCTGCTATAAGGTAATGCAGAATAAGTAACAATCTTTAGATATCTCTGTAATCTATGTTTTGTCGCTTCATCCATTTAATACAAGTCTTCTTAATAACGTTTACCACCGTTAAGTCTCATGCTTTRATCATATGAGCTTACAAAATCACAAATTCAGTTCAATTACATTTTTGTGTTTTGGGTTAATGTAACCCTATTATAGATGTGTGACAGGCAGATATATACATTTTGAAGTGACCCATACAACCAAAAACTAATACTTAAATGTTATATTGCTGATGTTTCCAGATCTCTTGCTCTACCCAGGGTCTGACGGTGTGGGTGGAGGACACTGCGTACCAGTGTGTGCGTACGGGTCAGCTGCTGAGCGTCAGTGTGCGTGTTAATGACTGGGTATACAATGGAGTTCTCGTCTGTCCTGCCTGCTCAGACTTCTGTAGCGCCTGCCCTATACCACAACAGCTCCCGTCCCTCAATACCACCAAGAGAATTCCTATTGGTGAGTTCCCCTGCCTGTCTTTCCTACCTTGTCCTTTCCACATACATGCACACACATAGGTGCACACTCACATTATATAACTATGTACATTATATAGACCTCTTGGTACTAAGGAAGCGTTTTGCCTCTCTTCCAGACCCTTGCTCCAGTTCCTCCAGCTTAGTGGTAACTCTGTGGCTTCTACTGTTCAACTTCATCCCTGTGTGTGTGGAACTAACTGACTGGCTGGCTGACTGGTTGATTGGCTGGCTGACTAACTAACTGTAAGCTTCTCTCTCTGGGACTGRGGCCCAAATGGAACCCTATTCCTTAAATGGGCCTATGGCCATAGGTCCTGGCCAAAAGAAGTGCTCTATGTAGGGAATAGGGTGCCATCTGGGACGCAATCTGGCAGCCCGTTTTGTAGTCAACCATACTTGGCCATCCCACAACCTCAGGCATCCCATTCCAGGGTTCCACAGTCCAGTTGGAAAGGATTTGATCCTTGGAAAATCATCAAGGAAAAGTCAGGAAAGTTGTTTAGGAATCAATCACATTAACCCCATCGAAGTCAGGGAAATTTGTGATACTTTTGAACAAATGTTGTTTCGTAAAACAAAATTCAGTGCAAAATATGTATTTTACATATGTATTGTAAGTTTAAATGCCTGAAAGAAGGATATCTTACCACAATACCTTATCTGTCCAGTTTAGACACATTTGTACAACCTAGAACTTCTTTTAATGTTGCAGTTTTGGAACAGACAAGAAAGACCGTGGCCCATTGTGAATGACGTTCATGAAATTGCTAGATACTTTCAGAAAAGGGGAAAAAAAGCCATTGATTGCACTTTTCTTTTTGTTAAACTAACAAACGAGGCACCAGTAAGCTGTAYGCAAAATCCGAAGAAGCCATACCCCAAGTGTAGCTAGATGATCACGGTGAGGTGCCGGTGCTACTTTATGTATGACCCCCTATCCTAACACTAAGACATACTATATTCCCCTCAGGGGACTGTAYCATATTCAGTTTCCTAGTGTTGTCATGTAAGGTTTGTTACATTCTTAGAACGCACATGAAACATATACATTTTCAGTTAGCATTTTTATAGCAAGTTGTCAGATGATTCAACGCCAATCAATGTAACAATGCGGTATTTAACATTCTGACAGCAGATTGTTATTAGCGTGTATTTGTTTCCTGGTGAAAGGTCCATATCTGGCGAACTCGGAAGGTGCTCTAAAAGCATCTAGTATCCCACCAAAATTGATATTTTAAGGGCCTAACTAAGCCCTTAAAATATCAATTTTGGTGGGATATTAGATGCTTTTGATGATTTTGTAGATGCATGCGTGAAAATAAAGGTATATCTGAAAGTAAAATGGCACTAAGACTATTTCACAGTGCAGTAAAGTTAGGCAGGCTAGTAGTCATGATACTTGATGGAGATTGTAGTTGAAACTTATTTTTTATGATTTTCATAAATAATGGACTAATATATATTTTTTAAATAACATTTTACTGGTGAGGGAGGGAACAAGGCTTTTTATATTAATAATTGTTTGTTTGATGCCTTCAAATCCCCTATGACGAGCCAGAGATTATGTGGAATTCACCCTGTACGTATTATGTGTCTGTCATGTGGGAAAATGAATTGTGAACAGCCCTATTGTACACCTTCTGAAGTGAATAGGGACTTCCCAGTTTCAGATACTCTTTCAGCTTTATTCCATAGTACCTATAATGGCATATATTTAGTAATGCAATTATATAGTACTTACACACAGTTATACAGTAGGACTTACAGCTATATATTCAATTTAAAGTTAAAGGGTTAAAAAGCATCAAGTACTATATGATGGTTATATGCCTCTAGTATTCCAGTGAATCTGGTATAAGCCCACTGTAATGTAGTGTTGACATATTTGACTCGAGTGACTTGTTATTTTGTAAGGTTGTCTAATTTCAGTTGATATGGTATGCTTTTACCAAATTTTAATGTTCCTCTATTAGTGAAGTAACATCAGTTAATTTAGCTATTTAACTTGAATCTTGTAAGTTTCATGGTGTATGGTATGGTTTTTATAAATATGGCATTCAAATTGCCCCTCTTCTCTAAGCACTCCACTGAATATTGAGTAATTAATTGAGCATATACACTTGGTATGAAACAATTTGGCAACCTTACATTTTATTGTTAGGTTAATAATAGCATTATGMTTTTTATGCTACTGCTGTTTCTGAAGATATGAAAAAGTGATTGCAATAACTGTGATAAACAAATGAGCAGCTACCGATTTTTGCCCATTAGTTTAAATATATATMAATTATTTTCCTATATAGTAGGCCTAGATCTTAAGAAACTTGTTGTTTTTAAGTTTAATTATGGATCCAGTTGTATTTGTATTGTGGGTCATTTTGCAGCTGCTTCTAGATGTTTACTTTTCTGTATGGTTGCCCARAGGGTCTACATCAATTATGGGAACATTTGTATTTCATCATGAGAAGGAACAAAACTGTAATGTGTTGATGAGGTGGATTGAGACCATAAAATGGCTGAGTGTGATTGTTGGTGTATCTGTTGAGATTACTGTACCAGAATGCTGCTTAAGGGGATAGTTTAATATTTTTTATGGAAAAGACAYGTTAGATTATTCACCTTTTTGTAATTTGTACCCATGCAATTGTCTGTGTTAGAATGACTTGTTTGTTTTTTGTTTTTTAGTTCCATTCCAGGGCTACWAGTGAAGGATGGCAGTGCTTTCATTTGTGATCTTTTTTTATGTTTTATGTTATGTTTTTTTTTCTTACAGCTTACTGGTGGCAATCTTCTGAGTCATTGTGAGTGAATATGAAAAGAATATGACATTTACAAATGTTAATTTTCTCAACATGAAGAAACATGTGACGTTTGTTTGAAACAGTACAAATAAAGAACATGCATATACAGTTGAAGTCAGAAGTTTACATACACCTTAGCCAAATACATTTAAACTCAGTTTTTCACAATTCCTGACATTTTATCCCTGTAAAAATTCCCTGTCTTGGATCAGTTAGGATCACCACTTTATTTTAAGAATGTGAAATTGTCAGAATAAGAGAATAATTTATTTCAGCTTTTGTTTCTTTCATCACATTCCCAGTGGGTCAGAAGTTTACATACACTCAATTAGTATTTGGTAGCATTGCCTTTAAATTGTTTAACTTGAYTCAAACGTTTCGGGTAGCCTTCCACAAGCTTCCTGCAATAAGTTCTGACAGAGCTGGTGTAACTGAGTCAGGGTTGTAGGCCTCCTTGCTCGCACACGCTTTTTCAGTTCTGCCCACAAATTTTCTATAGGACTTTGTTGTCCTTATTTTGCCACAACTTTGGAAGTATGCTTGGGGTCATTGTCCATTTGGAAGACCCATTTGCGACTAAGCTTTAACTACCTGACTGATGTCTTGAGATGTTGCTTCAATATCCACAATTTTCCTGCCTCATGATGCCATCTATTTTGTGAAYTGCACCAGTCCCTCCTGCAGCAAAGTATCCCCACAACATGATGCTGCCACCCCCGCGCTTCACGGTTGGGATGGTGTTCTTTGGCTTGCAAGCCTCCCGCTTTTTCCTCCAAACATAACGATGGTCATTATAGGACATTTCTCCAAAAAGTACGATCTTTGTCCCCATCTGCAGTTGCAAACTGTAGTCTGGCTTTTTTATGGCGGTTTTGGAGCAGTGGCTTCTTCCTTGCTGGGCGGCCTTTCAGGTTATGTCGATATAGGACTCGTTTTACTGTGGATATAGATACTTTTGTACCTGTTTCCTCCAGCATCTTCACAAGGTCCTTTGCTCTTGTTCTGGGATTGATTTGCACTTTTCGCACCAAAGTATGTTCATCTCTAGGAGACAGAACGCGTCTTCTTCCTGAGCGGTATGACGGCCCATGGTGGTCCCATGGTGTTTATACTTGCATACTATTGTTTGTACAGATGAACGTGGTACCTTCAGGCTTTTGGAAATTGCTCACAAGGATGAACCAGACTTGTGGAGGTCTACAATTTATTTTCTGAGGTCTTGGCTGATTTCTTTTGATTTTCCCATGATGTCAAGCAAAGCGGCACTGAGTTTGAAGGTAGGCCTTGAAATACATCCACAGGTACACCTCCAATTGACTCAAATGATGTCAATTAGCCTTTCAGCTTCTAAAGCCATGACAATTTTCTGGAATTTTCCAAGCTGTTTAAAGGCACAGTCAACTTAGTGTATGTAAACTTCTTACCCACTGGAATTGTGATACAGTGACATAATCTGTCTGTAAACAATTGTTGGAAAAATTACTTGTGTCATGCACAAAGTAGATGTCCTAACCAACTTGCCAAAACTATAGTTTGTTTACAAGAAATTTGTGGAGTGATTGAAAAACAAGTTTTAATGACTCTAACCTAAGTGTGTGTAAACTTCTGACTTCAACTGTACCTAAAATATTTGCTTAAAGTACAGAGCCCAAAGATATTTTTATGCAGAAATCTAGGGTTTTCTATTGTACATAAATAAAAAATTGCTATTAAAAAAAATCCTGTTAACAATGAGTGTACAAAACATTAGGAACACCTTCCTAATATTGAGTTGCACCCTTTTTTGCCCTCAACAGCCTCAGTTCGTTGTATGGACTACACGGTGTCGAAAGCTTCCTATGTTGACTGCGAGGCTTCCCACAGTTGTCAAGTTTTCTGGAATTTCCATTGGGTGGTGGACCATTCTTGGTACCATTCTTGGGTGTGAAAAAACAGCAGTGTTGCAGTTCTTGACACACTCAAACTGGTGCGCCTGGCACCTACTACCATACCCCGTTCAAAAGCACTTAAATATTTTGTCTTGCCCAGTCACCCTTTGAATGGCACACAGACAACATCCATGTCTCAATTGTCTCSAGGCTTAAAAATCCTTTAACCTGTCTCCCCTTCATCTACACTGGTTGCAGTGGATTTAACAGGTGACATCATTAACAGGGATGCAAACTAGTCACCAAACTAGTCACGTTTTGAATCCAAAATAGGTGACCTACGTGAATCGTGTAGATCCGATGAGAAAAGGTTGGGAGGGAGGTTTGGATGACTACTGGCTCTATACGAACGAGTATTGCGCGTTTGACGCAATACTGTCTGTATCCAACGCTCAGCCAATCGTTCACATAACAGAATGCAGCGCAGCACACGACTGAAGAGACAACCAATTTACTAGTTACAGCATCAGTGCGCGCTCTGGGAAAGCAGCTTGCCAGTTACAACTGCGCGTCCCCTGAACGAGAACGAAGAGGTAACGTTAGGTGAGAAGCCTGACCACGGGGGTGAGAAGGTGATGAAGCGTACTTCATGAGCTGTAACCGAACAACTACTGTAATTTTGAACGTTTTTGGGGTGAGGGAGWAAGTGTGATGGAACAAYTATTAGCATTGTTAAGTATCTTGCTAGCTGGAATTACTTCTCAGCTAGCCAGATAAATGTGGAGCAACATTAGCCAACTTATCTGATCAAAATATTGAGTTTATGGTGTGAATATTGGCTTCCTAATAAAGTCAGACCGCGAACTAACGTTACAACATCAGATGACCTAACATGAGTAACCTAACCAATTCGCTATGAACGTTAACTGGTATACGACTCCTTGCCGTTCCTCAAGTTATAACGCGTTAGTTGCTTACTGGACCCTGGCAATATGTGTGACGAACTAACCATCTGTTTATTAACTAATGTTTACCTTTTACAGTATGTTGTAKATTTTCATTATAAGAGAATTAGGTGAAAATTAGGCGTTGCTTGTTAAACAAGTGGATTCAGGGATCAAATGGGGAGCTGGAGCTGGAGCTGGTTTAAGCTGGATGCCACTATAGAGGTGAAAGGAACACCACACACTTTCTCTTTCTCACGTTTGCTGGCACATTGTAGAACAGACGTCCAAAGGCAGAACGTGTACAATGTAATAATGTGTAGTGTAGCAGCCTAAATATATTGTTTTTGTTGTGTTGAACTGTAAAACGTGTATGTGTGTGAATGAGGGGGATTATATATATTTTTGACTCGGTGAACGTTATTTTTGCACACATGTAGCCTTGTGCACTTGGTCGATGTCTGTAGTGGCCACTACAATAGAGCAGAAATGGAATGCCTGTTTGTTTCATTCTATTTCTACTTTTAAGATGTTTTTTCCCCAAGTGCAATATTTGTGTGTGGTCACAAGCGTTCTGTTATAAAGGCTGTCATGGCTAACAGCAATATTAGTGTATTGTTTTTTCTCAAGACTTGAGTGTCATTTGCAGTGAAGTCTAGGCAACAAATCCCATTGGATTGCTTTCTTTACCTTTTTTTAGCTGTGAGTTAGGTTCACATTAACCACTTTTTATTTTACACACAGAGACTGATCATGTAGATCATATGCTTTGTTGTTTAATTAGTTAACCTGCATTTCCCCTTAGCAGGGATTTTGTTGCATGTTTCAGTGCAAAAAAAAAAGTGTCACCTTTTTGGGCCCTCAGCAGTTTGCATCCCTACAATAAGGGATCACACCTTTCACCTGGATTCACCTGGTCAGTCTGTCATGGAAAGAGGATGTGTTTGTACACTCAGTGTATTTTACTTGTAGTTTTAGGTGTAGTTTCTTTTTTCTCAGTAAAAGGGCTGTTGTCACTTGAATCAACAAAACTATTAAAACAATCAGAATAATTTATGACAAACTTGAATGTTTTTTCTTTCAATACATCTGTTCATGTCATTATTAGTTCTTGATACACAATACTGTATAATATTGCTGCTCTGGGGCCGGGATTCAATCCGATCACACTTTGTCGACATTGTTCCCGCCTTTGTGAAGACCACATTCACAGTAAATGCTGCATATGTTGGCTCAATCGGAAATTACCTTTAAATGGCACATACTGACAAAGCGTAATCAGATTGAATCCGGGCCTAAATCTGTGCTCCTTACTGAAATATTGTGACGCGTATAATGTCAACCTCTCAAAATAAGGGTTCCGAAACAACAAACCAATAAAGCTGCTTGACATTGGAATGTTTGATGATCTTTTTCATGTGTCTTTTTATGACAGTTTTGTGGTGGTTTTTTCCCCCACTCACAAATAGTAACAAAATAAGAGACCTGATACAAAACCTATTTTACAAGAAAAATAGGTAACATGTTGTGGAACCAGTTCACAATAATTTGGTTTTTATCTGTGGTCATTCATCAGAAGTTCAATAACATCATTCTTTAGTATTCTGCATAGTTCATTAATATCATACTTAGATATTTCTCCATATAGTTAAGGCCATGGTCTTACTCTGTGCATCCTCAAACTTGACCATTCCCAAGGGAAGAGTGTTAACCTTGGTTGTGTTCATTAGGGCACACCGTTGCAACGGAAATCAAAAAATAGACTTGTCCAATAAGAAAGGCTAAGGGAGTACTTTTKCATTTCACCTTGTTTTCTTCCATTTGTGCCAATCTAACACGACCCAGCTCATGATTCAAAGAGGATGTCACCGTCATGCCTCTCACAATTAGACAGCGCTTCTTTCCCAGACATTGATTGGGTTCTATGAGAAAAAGCTATTGATCTTCTTAATGGCTTAATCAAATCTACACCAACTCCTGTTAATTATTTTAGTCCGCTCGGTTAGTGTGATAAAATATTTTAACATTACCTTTGAAGCAAGAGAGTCGGTGAATGATTGAATTGGTGTAGATCTGAGTGTCATACCAGGCTGTCTGGGAGAGCAGTCGCTCTTACTGTGAGTTCTCTGATGTATAGTATATAAAGATAGATCATGCCCTTCTCTTAATAATGCTCAGACATCAGATTTGAATTAAACAAATAAACTATGTGTCTTAGTAAACAGATGAAGGCAGCAAGTACTTCACATGGTGGGGAAAAACAAGCCTTGACAATCAATGTAGTTGTATGCAATAGCTACAAACGGATCAAAGTATCCTTAGAAAGTCCTTGTGTACAGCTATCAGTTCAAATGATCATTAAAAGCTCCTTGGTTCTCATTTATCTTAAAAAAGGCATTTCACCCTGCTAGCTTGTGTGTTGTGGTCTCTAGCCTATATAACAACATTCACCATTTGCAGTCAGAGCAGCTTGTGGTTAATCAGAATGAAACCCTTAGAAAAATGCTAACCTCTCAGCTCTGCGCTAACTGGTTACAAGTAGTGCACCACAGTATYTAAGACATAGGGAGCCATTTAGGACACATTACGGGGGGGATGAGAACCACACCACTGTTTGAGGCTACACACTGTGAGAAGGCAATGGAAAACTCATTTAAAAAATAAATGATAATTAATTATAAGTAATAATTCTTGTAAAGTAAATGATCTCCTATAGGAGTAAGAACCAATTTAAATAGCTGGTACACCAATGAAGGTTGTCAAAACGTAGTGCTCTCTATACTGTAGTGAATAATAAACATTTGTACGTCCCAAATGGCATCCTATTTCCCTATATAGTGCAGAGCCATAGGAATCTGGTCAAAAGTAGTGCAATCTGTAGGGAATAGGGTTCCATTTTGAATGCAATTTGCATTTTTCGGTCATGAATCTTGTTCTGGAGGCAGCTCTGCAGAGTGGTCACTAGCTGGCACAGCCACAAAGTCATAAAACCTGATTTTAAATCTAACCTTAACCACACTGCTAACCCTTATGCCTAACCCTTACCTAAAATTAATGCCAAAATCACATTTTTGTTTTCATGAATTTTTACAATAATAGCCCATTTTTTTCTTTGCAGCTGGCCTATCTAAGCGGAAATAGATCAGTTCTGCCTCCAGGACAAGACTCATGAAAATAAACGTCAACCTGCATTTAGAACAGATCCATGTGATCATTCATTACAGGATGTATGTACTTTAGATTTGGAAACTAATTCTGCTTTTTGAGTTTTTGGTAAAATTGACATGTTACAGTGTGATAGTGAAGTTGGGATAATGATTTGTGGTCTGCTTGTTTGCTCTGTTCCCTGAATCCTGTACACACAACTTTCCAAGGGGCAGAAAGAATATCTCTTCAGTGGCAAAAGTTCATAAGTGCATTCATAAGACACTTCATAAAGGTTATATTACAAATCAATCCGGAGACCAGCTCCTTCAAATGATACAATCTATCATAGAAAAATGTGTCTTTTTTCCTCTTTGTTCATAGGGTAGAGTGCCTTCAATCTATCATACAAAGATGTGTCTCTTTTTGGTGATCGAGTTTAAGTCCTCCTTATAATATCTCACTTATCTGCCCAGGGATGAGGGTCCCCTCTGTATCTGTTTCAGGGGCCAGAGGGTCCACATCACAGCCGGTGGAGTCAGGGAAGGTGTCAGAGGGAGGACACTCCTGGCTGTTGTTGACAGCATCTAACACCCCCTGCTCCATCTCCTCTTCTAGACTTCCAAAGCGCTCCACCACACAGTGGGCTGTGAGCCTGGCCTCTGGGTCATGGTCCCAACACTCAGTGATGGTGGCACACAGCAGATTCATCCCCTGCAGTATGGAAGAGCAATACCAGGAAGGTTTGATTATTGACAACCAGCGTTGGGTTCAAGGAAGTAAAAAGAAAATGTATACAGTTGAAGTCAGAAGTTTACATACACCTTAGCCAAATACATTAACTCAGTTTTTCACAATTCCTGACATTCCTAGTAAAAATTCCCTGTCTTGGGTCAGTTAAGATCACCAATTTATTTTAAGAATGTGAAATGTCAGAATAATAGTAGAGAGAATTATTTCTTTCAGCTTTTATTTCTTTCATCACATMCCCAGTGGGTCAGAAGTTTACATACACTCAATTAGTATTTGGAAGCATTGCCTTTAAATTGTTTAACTTGGGTCAAACYTTTCGGGTAGCCTTCCACAAGCTTCCCACAATAAGTTGGGTGAATTTTGGCCCATTCCTCCTGACAGAGCTGGATAACTGAGTCAGGTTTGTAGGCCTCCATGCTCGCACACGTTTGTTTTAGTTCTGCCCACAACATTTCTATAGGATTGAGGTCAGGGCTTTGTGATGGCCACTCTAATACCTTGACTTTGTTGTCCATAAGCCATTTTGCCACAACTTTGAAAGTATGCTTGGGGTCATTGTCCATTTGGAAGACCCATTTGCAACCAAGCTTTAACTTCCTGACTGATGTCTTGAGATGATGCTTCAATATATCCACATAATTTTCCTGCCTCATGATGCCATCTATTTTGTGAAGTGCACCAGTCCCTTCTGCAGTAAAGCACCCCCACAACATGATGCTGCCACCCCTGTGCTTCACGGTTGGGATGATGTTCTTTGGCTTGCAAATCTCCCCCTTTTTCCTCCAAACATAAAGATGGTGATTATGGCCAAACAGTTCTATTTTTGTTTCATCAGACCAGAGGACATTTCTCCAAAAAGTACGATCTTCGTCCCCATGTGCAGTTGCAAACCGTAGTCTGGCTTTTTTATGGCGGTTTTGGAGCAGTGGCTTCTTCCTTGCTGAGCGGCCTTTCAGGTTATGTCGATATAGGACTCGTTTTACTGTGGATATAGATACTTTTGTACCTGTTTCCTCCAGCATCTTCACAAGGTCCTTTGCTGTTGTTCTGGGATTGATTTGCACTTCTCGCACCAAAGTACGTTCATCTCTAGGAGACAGAACATGTCTCATTCCTGAGCGGTATGACGGCTGTGTGGTCCCATGGTGTTTATACTTGCGTACTATTGTTTGTACAGATGAACGTGGTACCTTCAGACGTTTGGAAATTGCTCCCAATGATGAACCAGACTTGTGGAGGTCTACAATTTTTTTTCTGAGGTCTTGGCTGATTTCTTTTGATTTTCCCATGATGTCAAGCAAAGAGGGACTGAGTTTGAAGGTAGGCCTTGAAACACATCCACAGGTACACCTCCAATTGACTCAAATGATGTCAATCAGTCTATGAGAAGCTTCTAAAGCCATGACATAATTTTCTGGAATTTTCCGAGCTGTTTAAAGGCACAGTCAACTTAGTATACGTAAACTTCTGACCCACTGGACTTGTGATACAGTGAGTTATAAGTGAAATAATCTGTTTGTAAACAATTGTTGGAAAAATGACTTGCGTCATGCACAAAGTAGATGTTCTAACCGACTTTCCAAAACTATAGTTTGTTAACAAGAAATTTGTGGAGTGGTTGAAAAACAAGTTTTAATGACTCCAACCTAAGTGTATGTAAACTTCCGACTTCAACTGTATTTATAGTTTTTCGGTTTACTTCCTTTTTTTGCTGGAATGGAATTGACCCCAAACCTGTTCACAKCCAGAGCTTTTATTTATGATCGATGTGATTGATAACTGTTGTCATAGGTTATCATTCAAGCTGGGATTCAATCCGAAACCGTGCTATAACTCGCTTCACATTTAAAGGTAATTTCCAATTGAGCCGACATCTCCAGGGTTGTCCTTGAATGCGATCTCAGTGAACACGGTAACATTTCCTTTAAAACCTGCATTGTCGGCTAGAGCAATCGGGTTGAATTCTGGCCTCAATTCACTGAGAAGTGCTGACTACCCAGTTCCCTCACCACGCTCTCACACACGCGCACGCTCYCAAACACACAGTTTACCTGATGTGTTGTCCAGCTGGTGGGTATCTCAGGTCTGCCTCTGTCCCTCAGGACCAGGTCCCTCATGCTGTCCACACACGGCTGGTCACACACCTTAGAGCCAAACGGCGGCTCGTAACTCTTAACCTCTATGAAAATACAGGAAACACACTGTAAATCCTTTGTTATTTATCATCTATTCTACATTTACAGACGATGCTACTTTCATCAAAGTCTGAGTTACGAACATTTACCGCTGACTTGGCCCATAKTAGAATAGCTTATTGTACCTCCTATGACTTCACAGCGYGACACCATTTCCCAGAGGACCAGGGCCATGGAGTAGACATCCATCTGTTTAAAGGCCTCCAGATCCTCCAGATTCACTCTGGACTCCAACACCTCAGGGGCCATGTAGCGAGCTGTACCCACCTGGACAACAAGGACAGTGACAGTAGCTTAACTTCTCTAGGATAGGGGGCAGCATTTTCACGTTTGGATGAAAAGCATACCCAAATTTAACTGCCAGCTACTCATCCCCAGAAGATAAGATATGCATATTGTTAGTAGATTTGGATAGAAAACACTCTGAAGTTTCTAAAACTGTTTGAATCATGTCTGTGAGTATAACAGAACGTATTTAGCAGGCGAAACCCCGAGGACAAACCATTCAGATTTTTATTTTTTGAGGTCACTCTCTTTTCAATGGATTTTCATTGGGAATCCAGATTTCTAATTGACGATGTCAACAGTCTTTAGAAATTGGTCGAGGTTTTTTCCTTTGTGTAATGAAGAAGTACGGCCATTTTGAACGAGGGTCACTTGTTGTGTACTGTTTGTTAGAGGCGCGTGACCAGAAAGCWAGCTACAGTTTGTTTTAATCCTGTATTGAACACAGATCATCCCGTCTTCAATTGTATCGATTATTTACGTTAAAAAATACCTAAAGTTGTATTACAAAAGTAGTTTACAGGTAACTTTTGTGATATTTTGTAGTCACGTTTCACAAGTTGGAACCGGTGTTTTTCTGGATCAAACGCGCCAAATAAATTGACATTTTGGATATATATCGACGGAATTAATCGAACAAAAGYACCATTTGTGATGTTTATGGGACATATTGGAGTGCCAACAACAGAAGCTCGTCAAAGGTAAGGCATGAATTATATTTTTATTTCTGCGTTTTGTGTCGCGCCTGCAGGGTTGAAATATGCTTCTCTCTCTGTTTACTATGGTGCTATCCTCAGATAATAGCATTGTTTGCTTTCGCCGAAAGGCCTATTTGAATTCTGACATGTTGGCTGGATTCACAACCAGTGTAGCTTTAATTTGGTATCTTTCATGTGTGATTTCATGAAAGTTTGATTTTTATAGTAATTTATTTGAATTTGGCGCTCTGCATTTTTACTGGCTTTTGGCCAAGTGGGACGTTAGCGTCCTACATATCCAAGAGAAGTTAAACAAATTAACACTACATGAAGGGCCTTCTGATTCATTCTGGTTTTAGCACGGCTTTGTAATACAATTTCATTCATATAGCATAGTTTTTATTCAAGTGGGCATTCAACCACAACTCTACAATTTAATATGTTGTTATTTTCCATAATAATTCTCTCAGATACAGTAGTTATGTCAGAAGGCAGCATGCATAGGCCTACTGCTTAGTCGCTTTAGCTAGAGTGGAACACTGATACAGGTTCCCTTAGCAACTACTTTTTTTTAAAATTAACTACTTTTAATTTCACCTGTTCCACCTTACCTGGCCACTGTTGGCAAAGTCATCCACGGTGAGGGAGAGGTCCAGTCTCAGAGCCAGACCAAAGTCACAGAGGGCACACTCTCTCCGGCTCTTCACCACGATGTTGCTGCTCTTCAGATCACGGTGGGCCACCGGCACCTTTGGGATCCCACAAGGGGTGGTGTCACTGTGGAGGTGGGCCAATCCTCGAGCCACCGACCCAGCCATAGCACACAGCTCAGCCCAGCTCAACACATGGCCTGCCAGGAAGTCCTAATGAATGAATGACTCATTTAGTGACCCATCCCTCACAGGATTATTTGAKAACATTTTTATGAAATTGTATGTACAATAAGATTTACTAGTTATCTCTTCTAGTCTTCTACTGCACCATATAACAACAATATACACTTAATCAACCTAGCAATAAACAAAAAAAAGCTAAATCAAACTAACCTGTAGGTTTCCCAGGCCGTGGTAGGCCATGACCAGCCAGTACTGCCTCTGAGGGGAGCCGGAGGGCCCTCGCTCCTCTGCTGTCAGGAATTGAACCACATTTTCATGCTCCAGGTTGGCGTCAGAGAAGATGGCCCTCTCGTTGCTCCAGGACACATACTCGACAGACGGGAAGATCTTCAAATCAAATAAACATTTATTCAAAGTATTATATCACATGAAAATGACACAAAAAACTACAGAAAAAATGGGGGGGTGAGAAAAAYGGGCAGAGGGAAAACCATCACCTTCACTGCCACCGTCTCATACTGAGAACCAGCTGCCTGGTGGTGGAGCCTGGCCCGCCACACCTCAGCAAACCTCCCTTTCCCCACCAAGGCTTCTAGCTGGATGGGTAGCTGCTCCGTGCTGTGGTTGAAGTTATGGGCCCGGACGGGAGACATGTCAGATGTAGCGTCGCTATTGATGGCTGACAGCTTGCCATGGCAGTCCTCACCYCCGGTGATGGCCTCCCCACTGAGTCCCTCTGGGATGTCSAAGGCCTGGTAAATTAATTCATGAATTATATTTTTAGTTACGTATCAAGTGGCCTTTAGCTACCCATCCCATAAGGGATTATTTTACACCTTTTCACAAACTGTAATGTACTGTAGCTACATGACAATAAATGAAAAGCTTCCAGTTGGTTATGGCGGTGTCCCAAATGGCACCCTATTCCCTATATAGTGCATTACTTTTTACCAGGGACCTATGGGCTCTGGTCAAAAGTAGTGCACTATGTTGTAGGGAATAGGGTGCCATTTGGGTCTCAAAGTATATTTTTCCATACCTGGTAGATCCACCTACCTGGTAGTGTGTGCGTTTGGGAGCCCAGTCTTTGGGCTGCTTGCCGGGCTGTCTGGTACGGTACAGGTAGAAAGCCATGGTAGCGATGATAGCCACTAAAAAGGGAGGGACCAGGCTGATCACCACCACTGGAATCACATCTTTACTCTTGAGCTTGGAAAAATCTGAGGACACATTTAAAAACAATGTGAAGACAACATGGAATCGGATCATAGGTTAGTATACATTATTACTACTACATTTTGTATTTACATTATAAATGCCTATTTTTCCTCACGTTGCATTTTTTATTAATATACAATTGTAAATTAATCTGTTTCAAATTAAAATGTTCTAGTTGCACCATGTACTYCCTGGTTCCAGAGTAAAACAAGTGATGTTACCATTGTAGCCCTTGTCGAATATAAGCTTATCGTTGCACTCGTGTTCTCCCAGGCAGCCACAAACGAACAGGACCCCATCCTCAGAGGGCTGAGGAGCCATCACACACTCGTTGGAGGAGTAGTTTGACAACATGATATTCTCCAGTGGCTGCTGGGGCTGGTGGCATAACGTCTTCACACTCATACTCTCATTGTCCTTCCGCCTGGGACACAGATGAAGACACTAACAGATGTTAAAGCTGTACACGCAGTCATACACTCACATGCACGCACCCACATTCAAACACAAAGTGAATTACTTACATTTCCACAGATCAATTATAAAGTTACTTATCAAACTAGTAAACTGAATTTAGTTAGACATTTTACAATAGGAAAATGTCTCTGGGAAAGCCTATAGTTGACGTTTTACTTTGAGGTTTTGTTTGGATTGGTTATGTACTGTATGTATTTGCTAGAGTGGATTGGAAGTTTTATACAAATGGTCAATCCAATCTACCTTTGTATCCTGCCAACAACAACACCAGTCTTAATAACACCAGTGTCTTCCAATTCGGATATGTCCCAAATTACATGCCSATAGTGCTCTGGTCAAAAGTAGTGCACTATATAGGGAATAGGGTGCCATTTGGGACACTATCTCTGTCATTCAGAGGTCAGTAGATAGACTTCCTATGAGGGGAGGAASTAAGATCAAGAATGTGTACCAAACGGCACACTATTCCCTATAAAGTGCACTACTTTTGACTGCGATCAAGGACCCTCTCTTTATTACTGTAGAGCAGGGATCGGCAATTTTTATGGGTTTTTTTTAATACAAAACTCATCACGATGGGCCACAGTCACGGTTCTGCATTCTGACATCCATACCCAAACATGCAGTCAGGACGGACCTAGCCTTTTTGGGGCCCTAAGTTAKATTTTAACAGGGTGCCCTCCCTGCTGTAGAGGTTTGACCACTGGGGCCCAGCATACCAGACGGTGAGCAACATTAAAATAAAGCCAAAATGAACTTTGTCCTCCTCATCACAAACATAGCAAATATCCCACTCACCACACTCACCACTCATCATCATTTCATTTCTTCGTTGTGTTGTGACAAGGTAGGGGGGGTATACAGAAGATAGCCCTATTTGGTAAAAGACCAWGTCCGTATTTTGTCAAGAACAGCTCAAATAAGCAAAGAGAAATGACAGTCCATCATTACTTTAAGACATGAACGTCAGTCAATTAGGAACATTTCAAGAACTTTTAACGTTTCTTGAAGTGCAGTTGCAAAAACCATCAAGCACTATGATGAAACTGGCTATCACGAGGACCGCCACAGGAAAGGAAGACCCAGAGTTATCTCTGKTGCAGAGGATWAGTTCATTAGAGTTAACTGCACCTCAGATTGCAGCCCAAATAAATACTTCACCGAGTTCAAGTAACAGACACATCTCAACATCAACTGTTCAGAGGAATCAGGCCTTCATGGTTGAATTGCTGCAAAGAAACCACTACTAAATGACACCAATAACAACAAGAGACTTGCTTGGGCAAAGAAACACGAGCAATGGACATTAGACTGGTGGAAATCTGTTCTTTGGTCTGATGAGTGCAAATTTGAGATTTTTGGTTCCAACCGCCGTGTCTTTGTGAGACGCAGAATAGGTGAACGGATTATTTCCGCCTGTGTGGTTCCCACCGTGATGGAGGAGGAGGTGTGATGGTGTGGGGGTGCTTCGCTGGTGACACTGTCTGTGATTTATTTAGAAATCAAGGCACACTTAACCAGCATTGCTACCACAGCATTCTGCAGTGATACACCATCCCATCTGGTTTGCGCTTAGTGAGACTAACATTTGTTTTTCAACAGGACAATGACCCAAAACACACCTCCAGGCTGTGTAAGGGCTATTTGAACAAGAAGGAGAGTCATGAACTGCTGCATCAGATGACCTGGCCTCCACAATCACCCGGCCTCAACCCAATTGAGATGGTTTGGGATGAGTTGGACCGCAGAGTGAAGGAAAAGCAGCCAACAAGTGCTCAGCATATGTGGGAAAAGCATTCCTCATGAAGCTGGTTGAGAGAATGCCAAGAGTGTACAAAGCTGTCGTTAAGGCAAAGGGTGGCTARTTTGAAGAATCTCAAAATATATTTGGATTTGTTAAACACTTTTTTGGTTACTACATGATTCCAAATGTGTTATTTCAGAGTTTTGATATCTTCACTATTATTCTACAATGTAGAAAATAGTAAAAATAAAGAAAAACCTTTGAATGAGTAGGTGTGTCCAAACATTTGACTGGTACTGTATTTTTWAAATATTTTTGATGTTTTTAATGTGAGAGTGAGAGCTCTGGTGCAAAATACTCATTTATTATACTGTATATGGCAAATAAACTTGAACTTGGGAGATAGTCCTTTGATGAAACACTTCACACTTACCATATTGCAATGCAGATCTCTTCACTCAGAGCACAGAAGGAGGAGAGGGAGCAGTTGGTATAACACACACTGTCCTCACAGATAGGGCTGGAGTAGTCACACCACTTACACAGGTTGGTCTTGATGTGTGTGAAGGAGAGGATAGGAAGACCTGTGGAATACACACACACAAACACTAATCAGAACAAATCACTTCTYGCTTTGAATAAAATGACTGGCACAAAACAGAACCATAGACAAGGCTTGATTCAATGCGTATTGCCAAAGTTCAGGATTATAGCGCGATTGAAATTTAAAGGTAATTTCCGATTGAGCCGACATAATGCAGCATTTACCGTGAATGCAGTCTCTGCTGACACGGAAATATTGCCTTTAAATTTCTATCACGCTGGAGCAAAGATCTTCAGCATTACGGATTGAATCGAGCCCTAGGCCTATACTTTACATGTGTACTATATATGGCTCTTAGGACACCAATCTGCCAAATGTGCTGCTGTTTAGAGCGCACCCTCTTTAMTGTGACAAGCTACATTAGATAATATTGCAGACTCAGTTCGGGTTCATCTAGTGAAGGGGAGGTGTGCATCCAAAATGCTTGAAGCCAAGGACAGGGATAGGATATCCATTATGTATGAAGGTCTGCAGACATTGGCTGAGAGAAATTGATGATAAAAAGATTGTGGGGGCTGTTTTGTTAGACTTCAGTGCGGCCTTCGACATTATCAATCATAGTCTGATGCTGGCAAAACTTATGTCTTATGGCTTTACACCCCCTGCTATATTGTTGATAAAGAGTTACCTGTCTAACAGAACACAGAGGGTGTTCTTGGAAGCCTCTCCAACATAATCCAGTTAGAATCAGGAATTCCCCAAGGCAGCTGTCTAGGCCCATTACATTTTTCAATCTTTACTAATGAATTGCCACTGGCTTTGAGGAAAGCCAGAGTGTCTATGTATGCGGATGACTCAACACTATACATGTCAGCTACTACAGTGACTGAAATGACTGCAACASTTAACAAAGAGTTGCAGTTAGTTTCAGAGTGGGTGGCAAGGAATAAATTAGTCCTAAATATTTCTTAAACTAAAAGCATTGTATTTGAGACAAATCATTCACTAAACCCTAAACCTCAACTAAATCTTGTAATAAATAATGTGGAAATTGAGCAAYTTGAGGTTACTAAACTGCTTGGAGTTACCCTGGATTGTAAACTGTTYTGGTCAAAATGTATTGATACAACAGTAGCTAAGATGGGGAGAAGTATGTCTATGATAAGGCGCTGCTCTACCTTCTTGACAGCACTGTCAACAAGGCACTACTACTACTATTTAGTCGTGTGGTCAGGTGCCACAAAAAAGGACTTAGGAAAATATAAATTGGTTCAGAACAGGGCAGCARAGCTGGCCTTTGGATGTACACATAGAGCTAATATTAATAATATGCATGTCAATCTCTCCTTGCTCAAAGTGGAGGAGAGATTGACTTCATCACGGCTTGTATTTATGAGAGGTGTTGAATGCACATGTTGAATGCACCGAGCTGTCTGTTTGAACTACTAGCGCATAGCTCGAACACCCATGCATACCCCACAAGACATGCCACAAGAGGTCTCTTCCCAGGCCCGAACAGACTATGGAAGGCGCACAGAACTAAATATAGCCATGACTACATGGAACTCTATTCCACATCAAGTAACTCATGCAAGCAGTAAAATTAGATTTATTTAAAAACACCTTATGGAACAGCGGGGACTGTGAAGCAACACAAACATAGGCGCATACACACACACACACACACACACGATAGCATACGCACTATACACACACGTACACATGGATTTTGTACTGTATATATGTGGTAGTGGTGGAGTAGGGGCCTGAAGGCACACAGTCTGAATGTATTGTAATGTTTTTAAAATTGTATACACTGCCTTAATTTTGCTGGACCCCAGGAAAAGTAGCTGCTGCCTTGGCACCAGCTAATGGGGATCCATAATACATAATACATACATATACATTGGGTTTGTTTTACTCAATGCCTGTACTTTGAGGCAGCTTCRAAACCACATGCAATGCATTGTTCAATCCCCACCAGCAGTAGGCCTACCAAGAACAGCTGGAAGCTGAAGCTTCAGTAGTTACTGGTTACTACACTGAACAAAAATATTAAACGCAACATGTAACAATTTCAAAGATTTTACTGAGTTACAGTTCATATAAGGAAATCAGTCAATTTTAATAAATTCATTAGGCCCTAACCTACYGATTTCACATGACTGGGAATACAGATATGCATCTGTTGGCCACAGATACCTTAAAAACCTCTTAAGAATCCAACCCTTTTTTCAATTTTCGCCTAAAATGACATACCTAAATCTAACTGCCTGTAGCTCAGGACCTGAAGCAAGGATATGCATATTCTTGATACCATTTGAAAGGCAACACGTAGAAGTTTGTGGAAATTTGAAATTAATGTAGGAGAATATAACACATTAGATCTGGTAGAAGATAATACAAAGATAATACACTGTACCATCATCTTTGAAATGCAAGAAAAAGGCCATKATTTATTATTCCAGCCCAGGCACAATTTATATTTTGGCCACTAGATGGCCTTTTTGTGCAAAGTTTTAGACTGATCCAATGAACCATTGCATGTCTGTTCAAAATGTTGTATCAAGACTGCAAAATGGGCCTAATTGGTGTATTAATACCTTTTCAAGTTCATAATTGTGCACTTTCCTCAAATAATAGCATGGTATTCTTTCACTGTAATAGCTACTGTAAATTGGAGAGTGCAGTTAGATGAATAAGAATTTAAGCTTTCTGCCCATATCAGATATGTCTATGTCCTGGGAAATGTTTTTGTTACTTACAACCTCATGCTAATCACATTAGRCTACGTTAGCTCAACCGTCCCGCCGGGGGGACACCGATCCCGTAGAGGTGTCCTGTGCGAATTTGCTGGATATTGGCYGGAACTGGAACACGCTGTCGTACATGTCGATCCAGAGCATCCCAAACATGCTCAATGGGTGACATATCTGAGTATGCAGCCCATAGAACTGGGAAATGTTTAGGAAATGTCCAGGAATTGTGTACAGATCCTTGCAATATGGGGCCGTGCATTATCATGCTGAAWCATGAGGTGATGGCGGTGGATGAATGGCACGACAGGATTTCGTCACAGTATCTCTGTGCATTCAAATTTCCATCGATAAAATGCCATTTTTTGTTGTTGTCTGTAGCTTATTCCTGCCCWTACAACAACCCCACCGGCAAACCGCTCACCCACACTATGCCATGCACGCTATCTGCCATCTGCCCGGTACAGTTGAAACTTCTCCAGCATACCAGTGGCCACCGAAGTTGAGCATTTTCCCACTGAAGTCGGTTACAACAACGAACTGCAGTCAGGTCAATAACCCGGTGAGGACGACGAAAATGCAGATGAGCTTCCCTAAGATGGTTTRTGATAGTTTGTGTAAACCCACAGTTTCATCAACTTTCCGGGTGGCTGGTCTCAGACGATCTGAAGAAGCCAGATGTGGACGTCCTGGGCTGGCGTGGTTACACATGGTCTGCGGTTGTGAGGCCGGTTGGATGTACTGCCAAATTCTCTAAAACGACGTTGGAGGCGGCTTATGGTAGAGAAATGAACATTCAGTTCTCTGGCAACTGCTCTGGTGGACATTCCTGCAGTCAGCATGCCATTTGCATGCTCCCTCAAAACTTTTTTGTCCTCAGCACAATGTGCACCTGTTTAATCAGTTTCTTGATATGRCACACCTGTCAGGTGGATGGATTATCTTGGCAAAGGAGAAATGCTCACTAAYAGGGATGTAAACAAATTTGTGCACAACATTTTAGAAAAACAAGCTTTTTGTGCTYTTTCAGCTCATGAAACATGAGACCAACACTTTACATYTTGTGTTTATATTTTTTCTCAGTATAGTAGTTATTCAACATAGTCATTGCAATATTTTCTATATTGTATTGTATGGCCAATACTCAAGTTGTATTTGTAATATATTTTGAAAACGTTTTAAAATTAGTGTTTGATTGAAAAATTGAACACAGCGAATATGTATTTGACCCAGGTTTGAATGGGGGTGGGGGGGTGGGGGGGGCTGTGCTGCATTGGTTTGACACAGGCTCTAGAAAGCATTGTGAGCGTTCCTTCCCACGCATCTTGTATCTGCCGTCCCCTCCTTGTGCTGTGTTGCCACATCACAACAATATTAATGGCTGATTAAAGCCAGATGATGAGGGATTTTTTCACTCCCAGGGGGATGGTGATCTAACAAAACTACGCAAACATTAAAAGAAGCTGTACACATATTACACAAAGGCTTCCAGATGTTGGCCAATGCCAACCAACAAAATATATATACACATACACACACACACACACACACACAAAAGAAAAAAGACAAAGGAGAAAGGGTGAAGAAAAAAGAAAAGAAAAACTAAAAAGGCTGGCTAAGCAAAAACTTTCAACGTAAACTTTCAACTAATTAAAATCAGCAGTGACTGCTCCAGAAATAAATTGAAGCCAGAAGTTTCGGCGTGAGCCAAGTTTGAAGCTCAGCCCCTTTGTGTCTTTTTTTTGCGTGTGTGTCTTATGGGAAATCCAACTGCTCTGCTGTGTGCTTACAGCCGGGAGGCCCAGGGATGTTGGCTGCATTTATTTGCTTTTCAGTTTCAGCCTCAGGTCTCAACTAACTCTCCCTAGTTCCCTATCAGTTTACCCATAGAAATAMAATGACTAGAATTGGCATCCAAATGCAAGTCAATCGGTCTGTAATGGGTGGATCTGTGACTCTATTTCTATGAGTTTACATATACAAATAACCACAGACACAGCGGGAGAGCTGAACGTTTGATGGTTTTAAAAATATCAAATACATACGGTAACTGTAAAAATGTGACCTCTATAGAGTCAAATGTTTTCTGAATATCGTCTTGATCTCTCTTGTAGAAGACCAGACAACACCAAAACATACAACAGTTTACCTGTTATGGGTAAATAAGAAAAACAAAACTCTCTACACTCTCATTTATTTTGTCCCCTTTTCCAGAGAAAACATATTGATGTCGTCCTATAGTCCATGTTTGTGCAATGTTCATTTGACCATGCGAAAAATCAATCAGTCAAAATCAATCAAAACAGTCAGCCTTTAGTTTTATAAGTGACAGAATCTCAGCTGACCCCCACCAAGCGTAGTAACCAAACCAGGCCACTAGTTGGCCCATTCTACACCAACCAATCTCCCCATTATTGACGCAGCATGCTGCAATTCCTCTCCACAGGACTCAAAAGGAAAGTATTTCCTGATTAAATAGACAAGAACACAATTAAATTACCCAGGTGTAATGAACGTACGTCCTTTTGAGGGACCCCGCCTAGTCTCAAACAATAAATAACATTTACGCAGCCAGGTACTGTAGTTCTAACAATTATGTGATTTAGTCCAGTCTTAAAACTGGACCTCAATAAGCACAACACAATACATTTGTCAATATCCATAACATCAAAATAAAAACACATGAGAGAGATATGAAAATTGCATTAGATACATTTCTCTGACCTACAAGTCCAAGTGAAGCATCTTATTGTAGCCATCTTATTGTACACTCTTAGAAAAAAATATTATATCTATAATCTAAAAGGGTTCTTCGGCTGTCTCCATAGGAGGACCATTTGAAGAACACTTTTTGGTTCCAAGTCAAACCCTTTTGATTCCAGATAGAACTCTTTTGTGTTCCATGTAGAGCGCTTTCTACAGACAGTTCTACATGGAACCCAAAAGGGTTCTGCCTAGAACCAAAAAGAGTTCTACCTGGAACCAGAAAGGGTTATCCTATGGGGAGAGCTGAATAATCCTTTTGGAACCATTTTCTCTAAGCCAAAGGATGAGAATAAGAAGCTAAACCTATAAGAGAGTTTTCCCAAGCCGGAGGTCATATAAGGGTCATAGTATTCACTGTTGTCATTTTTAAAAGGACCTTTATCTCATACCCAGCAATGAAAAGTTGTCCCAAATGGCACATTATTCCCTATATAGTGCAGTGTGCACTACTTTTGGCATAGGGCTCTGGTCAAAAGTTGTTCATTATGTAGGGAATAGGGTGACATTTGGGACGCAAACAGGGGCTAAAAGAACACACAGGGGTCTGTATGTGTCCCCAGTGGCCTTCACAAGCTGGGCACAGAGAGAAGGAGGGGGGGGCGGAGAATAAAGGGGATTTCTACATCTTATTTTTGCCTGCTTAGGTCATCACAATCTTGTCATTATGGGCTGATGTGGGATGATGGAAGGTCAGGCTAGAGAACACAACACAAAGCTCATCATGCCACAGCACTCATTGTGCTCTGTGCTACTTCGCTCCCTCAATATCACTGAATATCACCAGCAAGCAGTAAGTACACAACTTGTTATGTCCCCAAGAGCGCACACACTGAACATAGGTAATGTGAGAAATTAAATACATACACAATTCAAAAGAAGACTTGCTCAACTCTTACTAAGTTCTATAGTGGGAATGTCAATGAGTTATAAATTGGTGCTATAGCCCGGGATTAATTTTCTTCATAACATGTGAGAAGTTCACCATTACCTCTATAGTACTTACATGACCTCTGTACTCCTCCTCAACCTACAGTTTATCTATGTATTGTGTCACTTTGCTTCCTCAAAATAACTTGTAAGTATCAAGTGTGAAACTTTGTAAGTCCTCTAGAGGACACACTGGGGCAGCAGGTAGCCTAATGGTTAGAGCGTTGGACTAGTAACCGAAAGGTTGCAAGATRGAATCCCCAACAAGTTAAAAATCTGTCGTTCTACCCATGAACAAGGCAGTTAACCCACTGTTCCTAGGCCATCATTGAAAATAAGAATTTGTTCTTAACTGACTTGCCTAGTTAAATAAAGATAAAATGGGTGAAGTGAGAAGTTTCCCAAATTCTCGGTATACAGTTTCTACATGAGCTCCGAACTCCTCCTCAATCTATGCTTCAATCTTGTATTCCCTGAGGAGAAGTGCCCCTGTTTGCATGCAGCAGGGATAATTGAGCCTCAGAATCGATTTCCTGTTTGGAAATTTCCATTACAGATGGCAGCAGTAAAAAAATGTATGTGGTCACATTGCATCAAAGTTCTATTACATCGTTTCATCATCACAACTACTGACACTCTTGTTCTAATTAACTAGTTATTTTCTTTTGATTCAAAGTTATGATCAAGCCCTGTTCGAGCAAAATGTTTCATATGTTTTTTTATGTAATTAAATACAATAACCCTAATGTTTGTAAGTTGTTGTTTTAGCTTATTGACTTCATATTCAAATAATTTCAGAAATTATTGTGGGAAATTGTTTGAGACAAATGTTAGAGTTAGTTAAGTTTACTTCAGATTCCCTTAATAGTGGCACCACTGAACATGAGAGTAAACAATCTGTGCTTTCAAGTGAAATTCTATTCTAAACATTCAACATCTGCTGATAATAAATAACAGGCATAGCTAAAGAACTGTTAAGTGTCAGAAATATGTTTTTCACCAGATTGGATGACTTGGATCGTTCAGTCATTTCCATTTTATTATGTMCCTTCAGAGGTTCTTAGGTATCTTCCTACTATTGACTGAGTTTAGGTGACTGTCACGACATCATTTAGTTGGACAGTACCTAGGTAGAGCACATACAAATTATATGTTACATGAGGTAAAACTACTGATTTAATAAAGCTACAGTGAATACATTTGTTTTATTAAAACAAATCCACAGAAGAAAAGAAAGAAATTATAGTTATTTACTTATTTATTTTTGCATTAGGCTATTCCATCACATATATAATATTGAGAAAATTACACCGAAGTCACTTTTCCACTGAAGAAAGGGCAAGAAAACGAAAAGTCGCATTTCATAAAAATAAGTTTTGAGCATCTGTTTTACACGACCAGAACCTCCCTTGAATAAACATTTGATCCCCCTCCCCCTTCACAAGATTGAAGAAACAATGGACACTGAACACTTAAAAGTGAATACGGAGTGAGTAAGCGAATAAAAAAATACTTACAGAAAGACAGAAGAACAATATTCACTGCCGAGAATCTCCAGCACCCCATAATATTGACATTAAAAAAATAACCTGATTAAAACGTCGTGGTCGCACTGTATTTGTCTATGTATTTGGGAACGTGAGTAGTAAGATAGACGTTCATTTAGCTTATTGAAGTCGTATTCAGTGAAACAACTGGTTGGGCTCGGGGCTTTTGGCTGGAGTTCCGTGTAGGCGGATCCAGATGTTTTTCATCCAGCTGTGTTAAGGGACCCGCCCAGGAACTGGACTTCATTAATCGGATCCTAAACCCAGTAGAATTTGGGGTGACAGGGTGACACGAGACGTGTAGTAGGATCATAGTAGGTTATATTAAATAATACTAATAACACTATAATTATTAATATTATTATTATAGCTCAGAATAGGCCTAAGCATTTGTGAAAATGGAGGGTCTAATTGTCTCCAATTGTAGGCTATAGCCTAGTAGGCCTATTTATATCTGCCAAGTGTGAGTTGTGCTGTGTATGGTTTATTGTGTATTTATTATCTTATCGAATGCCACAACCGAAATTTCTTCCAGGAAAAAGTTATTTTATTCCATTCACTTTGAGCTAGCAATAACAGCCTATTTTACACTTTCACTGTGCGTTATAATGCAACATATTGTTATTTTGGTAACGCATACACTAAAGGGGTTTGAGTTTATAAATAGTTTATAATTATGTAATAAACAGTTATTACACAATATTTGTGTGATTATATTTTGGTTGTTGTCGAATATTGACATCCTTACCTAACCATTTTACCTGACGGTATATTTGACTATGTACACAGGGCAGGGCAGACAGCAGCTGATCTTTCTCATGACACTCAGGTGAGTTGAGGTTGGGAAAAGAAAAGGGTTAAAGTGCGCATGCGAGTTTCTGCCTGTCTGCTACATTGCTAACAAGGCAAAACTCAGGAAGAGATGATGGCAGACTCGGGACCCGAGGAAATAGCGGTGATCGGGAACACCGACCTCACATCGGCAGAACTAGAGAACAACATTAAAAACACGGTATAGCTTCAAGCCTATTCTTATTGTAAYAAAGTGAGGAATTTGGATTTTGATACTTATTGAGCCTGTTGAATGAGTTGGGTTTTCTAGCTACTGACAGTAGTACTGCAGGCCTTATCGATCCACGGAGTTTCGCGAGAGCCCCACTGTCACCGAGTCAACAGCAGCTAGCAGGCTGTGCAGGAAAAGACAGCTAAAAGTTAAATCGTTGTAATGTCGACGCAGAGGAAAGTTAYCTAGATTGTTCTTATGGTTGGCTTGATCATTTTACCAGGAGCTAGCTTGCTAGCACACAACTTTGTTCTGATACAAAGTTAAAGGACTTTGCTAACGTTACAGTACTTATTTTAATCTGGGACCAGCTTTAGCTACCAATATTGATGCCTCATATTGCATGTAAACAACATCAAATTATACTTCATTATGGTATTGTTACCATGTTATGACTTGTGAAATATCCTCTTCRAGATGGTTGAGATTGAGAAATGGACTAGTCTTCTAAGAAAGATGGAGATCAGCGTTGGAGAGGCAGAGAAAAGGACTGGGAAGAATACAGTCAACATGCAGGAGATATACACTGTTTACCTAATTGAGACACGGTAAATATGTCTCATCAGCTCTGAATCATCTGTGTGAATGATGATTGTTATAGCCTACATCTTGCACATTTTGTGACACCACCATGAACAGCTTSTTCCACAATCACACCTACACCTCCTTGCACCTGCGCATAATTATACACATTCAGTTATTACAGATGGTCTTACCCTAACGATAATGATTCTAACATCTGACTGTTTTAGAAAAGTGACTTGGGTACACTCACTTCATTGTGAACATGTGATCTAAAGGTTTTGTTTGTCACYAACTGCACATCACACCAGCTTTCTTACTTACTTTTAGCTAGCTATACTATTAACTGGTTTCATGTCCGGTTACTCTCTTTCAGCCATAGAGAGTAGTATTTTTTTGTTGGCCAAGTCTTTAAAAGGAACCATATGTTTTTATTCTGCTTGGAGCAGGGCATGCTATTCCTCATGCGCACACATGCCCGCGCGCACACACACTGGGCCTTTGTTCACCAGTTGGCCATTGAGAGGAGTGTGGTGTAACCGGGCCCTCAGTGTAGTTAGACTGGAGAATGCCCCCCAGCCACTGATGGAGTCCTCTCCTTCCTCTCCTGATGGAGTCCTCTCCTTCATCTTCCTGCTTCTCTGCTCATCTCTTTATTTCTTGTTATCCTCTCCTCCTCTCTGCTTTGTGGTCCCAGTGTGGATTATTAGTGGAGACAGACCATTATGGGTTCTCATTTCCTCCCAAGAATCTTTGCTGCTGGATCCACGTCATATTTATAAAGTCTCTCTCTATCTTTCTCTGTCGTTCTCTCTGTCAGTAGTCTCTCGCTCTCCTCTTGCTTTATATATACAATACCAGTCAAAAGTTTGGACACACCAACTCATTGCAAGGTTTTTCTGGTAGTAGTCKCCTGGAATTGATTTCAATTAATAGGTGTGCCTTGTTAAGAGTTCATTTGTGGAATTTCTTTCCTTCTTAATGCGTTTGAGCCAAGCAGTTGTGTTGTGACAAGGTAGGGGTGGTATACAGAAGACAGCCCATATTTGGTAAAAGACCAAGTCCATATTATGGCAAGAACAGCTCAAATAAGCAAAGAGAAATGACAGTCCATCATTACTTTAAGGRATGAAGGTCAGTCAATCTGAACATTTCAAGAACTTTGAAGGTTTCTTCAAGTGCAGTCGCAAAAACCATCAAGCGCTATGACGAAACTGGCTCTCATGACGACCGCCACAGGAAAGGAAGACCCAGAGTTACCTTTGCTGCAGAGGATAAATTCATTAGAGTTATCAGTCTCAGAAATTCAAGCCCAAATAAATGCTTCACAGAGTTCAAGTAACAGACACATCTCAACATCAACTGTTCAGAGGAGACTGCATGAATCAGGCATTCATGGTCAAATTGCTGCAAAGAAACCACTACTAAAGGACACCAATAATAAGAAGAGACTTGCTTGGGCCAAGAAACACGAGCAATGGACATTAGACCGTTGGAAATCTGTTCTTTGGTCTGATGATTCCAACCGCCCTATCTTTGTGAGATGCAGAGTAGGTGAACGGATGATCTCCGCATGTGTGGTTCACACCGTGAAGCATGGAGGAGGAGGTGTGATGGTGTTGTGGTGCTTTGCTGGTGACACCGTCTGTGACTTATTTGGAATTCAAGGCACACTTGACCAYCATGGCTACCACAGCAACTCGCCATCCCACCTGGTTTGCGCTTAGTGAGACTATCATTTGTTTTTCAACAGGACAATGACCCAACACACRTCCAGGCAGTGGAAGGGCTATTTGACCAAGAAGGAGAGTGATGGAGTGCTGCATCAGATGACCTGGCCTCCACAATCACCCGACCTCAACCCAATTGAGATGGTTTGGGATGAGTTGGACCGCAGGGTGAAGGAAAAGCAGCCAACAAGTGCTCAGCAAATGTGGGAACTCCTTCAAGACTGTTGGAAAGCATTCCAGGTGAAGCTGGTTGAGAGAATGCCAAGAGTGTGCAAAGCTATCATCAAGGCAAAGGGTGGCTACTTTGAAGAATCTCAAGTATTAAATATATTTGGATTTGTTTACATTTTCTTTGGTTACTATATGATTCCATATGTGTTATTTCATAATGTTGATGTCTTCACTATTATTCTACAATGTAGAAAATAGTAAAAATAAAGAAAAACCCTTGAATGATTAGGCGTGTTCAAACTTTTGACTGGTACTGTAKGTTTTAGCATTGGAGTTCATAGAATTGTGGATAGTACTGTACTTGGTCCCTTTAAAAGATGTATCAAATATTTACTCGGTACTCTTATTTAAGTGCAGTTGTATGACTTCAGTCCTTTCCTCTCTTCTGACAGGCCGGTTGATGCTGTGACAGAAGGTATAATCCCAGCCCCAGACTCCTTATGGAGGAGATACAGCGAGTTTGAGCTACTCAGAAACTACCTGTTGGTCACCTATCCCTTTGTCGTTGTTGCCCCGTTACCCGAGAAAAGGGTACGTGAGAACAAGGAGGATGCCTTGGAATAAATTTGTGCAATATAGTTTAGGAAGTGATATTTGTAGCATGATGTACTTACTACAGTACCCATAATGCTCTACAGCATCCAGTTTTAACTTAGTAAAGACAATGGTGTTCCATCTCCTTATCAACATAATAGTAATTCTTTGTCTGTTTCTCACAGGCAGAGATTGTCTGGCACAAGCTGTCAGCGGACAACATGGACCCAGACTTTGTGGAGAGAAGGAGGGTTGCACTGGAGAACTTCCTGCTCCGAATAGCCTCCCACCCAGTTCTCTGCAATGACAAGATCTTCTACATCTTCCTCACTGAGGTTAGTTAGCCTCTTTGTAGCCAAGCTACTATACACCATAACTGMGTGAATCGAGCGTGATTCCAATCTGTTTGTGCTGTCTTGCCAACTCCCTTGTTATGTGTGACAAGGACCATAGTGATCCCCAATCGTTAGCAAAACCTACATTCCTCCCTCTCAAGACTACAACAGTACCAGTAGCTAGTCAGATGTGCTGTTCATAGGTTTTGACAGGATATACCCTTTGACAGAAAAGAGATATCACAGACAAGGACCATTTCCTTACTCAGTTTCTTTGTAGCACTGAGAAGTGTTGTGGAAATAATGTCTTATGAAGTAGGCCTAAAGCTTAACTCTTTACTGACAAGAGTTGTGTGAGTGTTGCTGTAGTTGAAAGGATCACCTTTGCCCTTTTGAGTTGATAGTGTGACAGTGTACCCCCAGCGCCCCCATGCATCAGGCTCTCCTATCTCTGAAGGTCTTTGTCAGTCACACGGCATCCTCTCTCTGTCCCACAGGAAAAAGGATGGAAGGAAATGGTGTACGAGACAGGATTTCAAGCAAAGGTTCTCCATCAGCACTTAATGATCTCATCATGGTTGCGTTGTCATGTCAACTCTCTTAGATAAGATGCACCTTACTCAATCCTCATGTGACTTTCCAAACTACAGCAGTGCAATAAAGTATACGTTTGTAAAGTGTGTAACCTGTGTAAACAACTGCATATAGTGCATGTGTATATTTAGGACTTCTGATTTCTTTTAAACAACTTTTAATTGTAATATTTATTCTGATATGTTTTAGGTCTCAAAGGTAAACTGTTGTCTAAAATGATGCAGGTCCTCAATAACAACCTCTGATCTAACAAACGTGTGGGGAAAGAATGTGTTAGTAATTTATTGGTCTGTTTTTTTACAGGCTGATTCCAGGTTGAAAGCTATGAATGCAGCATTCAGGGTGAAGAATCCAGACAAGTAGGCCATAGAAAAGATATGTCCCAAATAGCACCCTAACCCTACTGTATAWAGTGCACTGGACTCTGGTTGAAAGTAGTACACTTTATAGGGAATGTGGTGCCATTTGGGGCAGATTCACTGTTTTCTTGTCACTGTTTTCTTTTGTGTGAAGCCAACCATACACTTCCATCTTTATGTGTTGTAACTTAATTTAATGAGTCTGTCTCTACTATTCATCCCTTTGCTCTGTATTTGATGTACTTCCATACTTGGTTCTGGGACTGTGTGGGAAGTAGAGTTGGATCAGGTCAATGTAAGTTCGAACATTGACTCTTGTSTTGTTTATCTGTCTTGCTTGAAAGAAAGTGTTGATTTAAGTAGTGATAGGGTGAATTCTTGCTCTTCTCTGGCCCTGGTGTCTGCAGACGGTTTACAGAGCTGAAACACTACAGCGACGAGCTACAGACTGTAGTCTCCCAGCTGCTGAGAGTACGGGCAGTGAGTACAGGGAGCTGTCAGCATATTCACACATCTTACTGACTAGACTGACTACCAGACCTAGGTCAAATACTATTTGAAATCTTTCAAAAACTTTGAGTGTTTGGTTTAGCCTGCCAGTTTTGGAACTATTATATGGTTCCACTGAGCCAGGCAAGCTAAATCAAGCGAAGATAAAGTATTTGAAATTATTTCAAATAGTATTTGAACCCAGGTTTGTTAACTATACTCCCATACTGTCAGCTGTAACATACATTTTACTGACTAGACTAGACATACAGTGAGTGTTAACACACCTGAGCTGGCTTGGAAGTTGACCTACATTAGAAAGATAAAACACACAGCTGGTCTGTCTGATAAAAGTGGATTTGCTGCAGCTGTAACACACAGCTTCTGACTAGACTAGGACTAGACATACAGCTGGCTGTAACACACAGGCTGGTCACACTCAGCATATTCACACTTACTAGACTAGACTGACAACACTAGCACACTGACAGCTGTAGCAAACAACTTAGGATGCTTCCCAATATGACACCCTATTCCCTACACAGTACAGAAATTCACAGAAAATAGAACATAAAAATAGAAGCAGCGGAATCAAAGAAACTGTGCAAAATCTTTCTCCAGAGGGTAGCAGATCGACTGTATGGGGTGTACAAAGTGCATGGAAACTATGGACGAGTCTTCAGGTAAGACAAGTGCTGTGTTTGGAAGAAAGGGTGAAGTGTATTGCTGCTGCACTATGAACAATGTAATGACTTAATTAGTGTCAAATATATATTTGTTTCATGTGAAATATCTGCTCTGTGCTTGTTGGACAGTGAGTGGAGTGCCATAGAGAAAGAGATGGGAGACGGACTACAAAGTGCTGGCCATCACATGGATGCGTAAGTGTTTGTTTTTTAATGACATYTAACCACACAATAATCTCCCAAATAAATCCAGAACAACTTTGGATTACATCAGGATTGTATTGCAAGTATTTTCCTCCTCCTATCCCCTGGACATAATTTTTTTTTAACCTTTATTGAACTAGACAAGTCAGTTAAGAACAAATTCTTATTTACAATGTCAACCTACCGGGGAACAGTGGGTTAACTGCCTTGTTCAGGGGCAGAACGACAGATTTTTACCTTGTCAGCTCGGGGATTCAATCCAGCAACGTTTCGGTTACTGGTCCAACGCTCMAACCAGTAGGCTACCTGCCGCCCCAACATCAGTTTCTCTCCCTGTCAGRAGATGCATCTGAAATGGCACCCTACTCTCTATGTACCCTGGTCAAAGGTAGTTCACTATATAGTGAATAGGGTGCCATTTCATACGCAGCCAGTCTCTCTCGTTACATACAGGCTCATTGAAGGAGCTGATATAGTGATGTGTTGCACAACCCCCCTTCACCCCAGCAATGCTCTACATAGTACATGGTTTCCACTAGTTAAGCTATACAACACATTTGCCGTGTTTGATTTGAAAGCAGTTCAGGTTTCAAGCACAAGGTCTGGTGTAGCAGGTAGTCGACCATGGGGAATGGGGAGACTTGTGTTGTGAAGGTTCTGGGTTCCAGCTGAGAACTGGCTGGCACCTAGCCAGCGGCTTTTAATTTCAACTTGGGTGCTGTGTATAGTTCTCTTTGAGTATCACAAGTGGTCTTGGCCCTGTCCTTGGACACACACACACACCACACACACACACACACACACACCTTGGTGTGGTAACATGATTAGCCCCTACCCTGTCACTGATGGGTTCCAGATTGCAAGGCTCAACTCTAGAGGTCAGGGGTCACAGAGCTGGGACAGCTGAGGCGTACCAAGGAAAGGCAGCATTTCTGTCAACGGTTGATTCCCAAATGGCACCCTATTCTCTATTTAGTGCACTACTTTTGACCAGGGCCTATAGGGCTCTGGTCAAAGMTAGTGCACTTAATAAGGAATAGGGTGCCACTTGGGACACATYCAACCTAGCTTTTAAGCCCGTGGTAATGGTCATAGTGAAGACGGATCATATTTCTCAGCCAGTCTCATCCATTGTCAGGTGTCTGTCAGAGCTATAACACTGTGATATTTGAGTCTCACTTCTGAGAGGGTGTAATGAAATATAGCAGATGTATTCTTGTAGACTCCTCTTCGTCTTTGCTGCAGGTAGGGCTGGGCGGTATACCGTATTTAAGCAATAAGGCACGAGTCTTTGTAGTATATGGCCAATATGCACAACACAAAGCGTAGTGCCTGGATACAGCCCTTACCCGTGGTATATTGGCCATATACCACAAAGCCCGGAGGTGCCTTATTGCTATTATAAACTGGTCACCAACGTAATTATAGCAGTAAAAATAAATGTTTTGTCATACCTGTGGTATATGGTCTGATATATTACGTCTGTCAGCCAATCAGCATTCAGGATTTTAACCACCCAGTTATTAATTTACTATATTCACCGGTATTGATGCACAGACCGGTTTGGGTTTTTACTTTACCTTCTGTAAAGATATTTCAATGGTTGGTTTGTTAAATGTGATACACAATTTTGGCACGTGTTTTTAGAGTTTACTCTATTTTCTACTTGAGTCGTCTTTCTCCCTCACCTCTTACTGCATGCACTTAATAAGAACTGCTGCATGCCCCTTCCCACACCAAGCCCTGCCCCCGTCACTCAAGGAGAGAGCAGATGCTCGACTACGGAGTCACAAGTACTTTCTTGCTGTTCACTTTGCAGTCTATACATGGTCAGATGGATGCAACAAAATGTTGGTGACATGCTGCTTTCCACAAGCGTTTTATAATTACACTATTAGTTTGTATCTTACTGTCTGCAAACTACTGTCTGCTAGTTTGTCTTTTCTTAGTAAGTTGTGGCTAAATTAAATATTGTTAGCCGCTAATGCTAATCGCTAGTTATATGGCTAGCTTGCTAGACAATACCAACCCTACCATTACGGTGAGAAATGGGCCGGAAAACGTACCTCAATGCAGCGGTGGGATATGCCACTCTACTTCAAATGTAACTTTTAACCACACTGATATATTGAGAAGATTGAAGTACTGCTAGATTTCCCAGGAAAACTGCCCTATTCGTCATCATGCTAGCTAGCAATAGCCACCGCAGCCATTTTGGAATGATAGTGTKAGCCAATCTGCTCCTTTGTTGTTCAATGTGACGTCCCATTCCATAATGGCTGCTATGGCTACTGCTATCTAGCATGAGGAAGAAAATGGCAGTTTTCTGGTAGAACTAGCAGTATTTGAATCTTCTTGTGTGGTTAAAGGTAAAATTTGGAGTAGAGTGGCATATCCCATCCCTGCATTGAGGTATGTTTACCGACCCATATCTCGCGCRGATTCCATGGTGTCTTACTGTAACCATGATTTTGTTCCGACCCCAGTGCAGCTCAGTGGAAACAAGCGTAACGGTAGGGTCGGTATCTTCTGGCAATCCGGCTAGCTAGCTTGATAAATGTACTAAGAGTCAGAGCAAACATAGTGCTTCTACACCTGCATTGCTTGCTGTTTGGGGTTTTAGGCTGGGTTTTTTGTACAGCACTTCGAGATATTAGCTGATGTACGAAGGGCTATATAAAATAAACTTGATTGATTGATTGATTGATTATCTAATACAGTCTGGTACCAGTGCTGGTGTAGGCTTAGAAAAGCATGTTTGTGCAACGGTATCTTCTAAATCAGAGAGGAATAGACAGGTTGGTTGTTCATCAAGGGGCAAAATAAACAGGGTTGGCTTAGATTGTTGACAACATGTAAACTATATTTCGTGTTGACAACATGTAAACTATATTTCGTGTCTAATGTTTATTGAAAACCTTTGCACCAGGAAAATACATGTCTGTCAAATACATTATTACAGTTGTTGGTTGGTTAGATACCTAGTGAATTTTTTGCCATATTAGCATAGACATGACAGTCAAAACACCTCAAAACAAGACARGGTATCAATAATAAGATGAAACGAGKCACTTATGATTCCCCCATGGCAGTTTCTTATAATTGTCCATCTGTCCATCCAGAATCACAACACACAGACTTCTGCCTCATTGAATCGTGTGCATAGTTTGTGACGATTAGTTAATCCGTCTAGAGGCAAAGCATGAATATGTTAGCTAGCTACATAAAGTAGGAAAACATGTCATGTAACATCTAATTAGGGTTATCTGGAAACACTGACCAACACTTTGGTTCCCCTGTCAATAATTCCTCCCTGGCTTATTCATTTTTTGTCATGTCAAACAATGTATTCAAGGTGCTYCCAACTATATTTAATCATTCTATTCAATAATCATTCTATTTCCGTGATTCCAACAGTTAACCAAGTAGCTAGGCGTAGATGTTTTGCACATGTCATGCAGCCCTGCATAGATTAAATACATTCCTCAGCAAACTACACACAATACCCCATAATGACAAAGTGAAAACAGGTTTTTAGAAATTTTAGCAAATGTATAAAAAACAGAAATACCTTATTTAAGTATTCAGGCCCTTTGCTACGAAACTTGAAATTGAGCTCAGGTGCATCCTGTTTCCYTTGATCATCCTTGAGATGTTTCTACAACTTCATTGAAGTCGACCTGTGGTAAATTACATTGATTGGACATGATTTGGAAAGGCACACACCTGTGTATATGTAACAGTATAGCTTCCGTCCCTCTCCTCGCCCCTACCTGGACTCGAACCAGGGACCCTCTGCACACATCAACAACAGTCACTCTCAAAGCATCGTTACCCATCGCGCCACAAAAGCCGCGGCCCTTGCWGGGCAAGGGGAACAACTACTTCAGGTCTCAGAGTGACGTCACCAATTGAAACGCTATTTGCGCGCACCACCGCTAACTAGCTAGCCATTTCACATCGGTTACATATATAAGGTCCCACAGTTGACAGTGCATGTCAGAGCAAAAACCAAGCCATGAGGTCGAAGGAATTGTCCGTAGAGCTCAGAGACAGGATTGTGTCAATGCACAGATCTGGTGAAGGGTACCAAAAACATTTCTGCAGCATTGAAGGTCCCAAGAACACAGTGGCCTCCACCATTCTTAAATGGAGGACGTTTGTAACCACCAAGACTCTCCTAGAGCTGGCGCCCGGCCAAACAGAGCAATCGGGGGAGAAGGGCCTTGGTCAGGGAGGTGACCAAGTACCCGATGGTCACTGACAGAGCACTAGAGTTCTTCTGTGGCGATGGGAGAACCTTCCAGAATGACAACCATCATTGCAGCACTCCACCAATCAGGCCTTATGATAGAGTGGCCAGACGGAAGCCACTCCTCAGTAAAAGGCACATGACAGCCCGCTTGGAGTTTGCCAAAAGGCACCTAAAGGACTCAGACTATGAGAAAAAGGATTATCTGGTCTGATGAAACCAAGATTGAACTCTTTGGCCTGAATGCCAAGCGTCACATCTGGAGGAAACCGCCATCATCCCTTTGTGAAGCATGGTGGTGCAGCATCATGCTGTGGGGATGTTTTTCAGCCGGCAGGGACTGGGAGACTAGTCAGGATCGAGGCAAAGTACAAGAGAGATCCTTGATGAAAAACCTGCTCCAGGCGCTCAGGATCACAGACTGGGTGAAGGTTCACCTTCCAACAGGACAATGACCTTAAGCACACAGTCAAGACAACGCAGGAGTGGCTTCGGGACAAGTCTCTGAATGTCTTTGAGTGGCCCAGCCAGAACCCCAATCGACCTTATCTGGAGAGACCTGAAAATAGCTGTGCAGCAACTGTCCCCATCCAACCTGACAGAGCTTGAGAGGATCTGCAGAGGTAAGGAATCGGAGAAACTCCCCAAATACAGGTGTGCCAAGCTTGTAGCGTCATACCCAAGAAGACTCGAGGCTGTAATCGCTGTCAAAGGTGCTTCAACAAAGTACTGAGTAAAGGGTCTGAATAATTATGTAAGTGATATTTAGGTTTTTTATTTGTAAAAATGTACAAACATTTCTAAAAACCTGTTATTAACTTGGCATTATGGGGTCTTGTGTGTAGATTGATTTTTWAAAAATGGATCCATTTTAGAATAAGGCTGTAACAAAATGTGGAAAAAGTCAAGGGGTCTGAATACTTTCCACATGCACTTTATAACGCATCATTTGTTGTGAGAAAACCATCAGTGTCACGTTCTTGGAAATGAATGGACCAAGGCGCAGCGTGAATTGAGTTCCACATCTTTTTAATACAAAGTGAAACTAGAAACAAAACATACAAAGAACGTGAAGTCGTAGTGCCCAAACACACGAACACAAACAATATCCCACAAATGCAGGTGGGGAAAAAACCTACCTAAATAAGATCCCCAATTAGAGGCAACGATTACCAGCTGCCTCTAATTGGGAACCACACAAACCACCAACCTAGAAATCTAAAAACGAGATAACCCCCCCAGTCACGCTCTGACTTAAACACCATAGAGAACCGAGGGCTCTCTATGGTCAGGGCGTGACAGTACCCCACCCCAAAGGTGCGGACTCCGGCCGCAACCCTGAAACCAAATGGGGAGGGTAGGGGGGGGTGACTAGTGTCGGTGGCAGCTCCGGTGCGGGTCTTTTACCCCGCCCAGACCACGGGTCCGGCCATGGAGCCGGGTAGAACGCCGTGCCCGGACTGGGCACCGGCGCCGAGGAAGGCTCCTGCCATGGAGCTGAGTTGGCCGCCGTGCCTGGACTGGGCACCGGCGCAGAGGAAGGATCCTGCCATGGAGCGGGATTAGATACCGTGCCCGGACTAGGCACCGGTGCAGAGGAAGGCTCCTGCCCTGCAGCTGGACTGGACACCGTGCCTGGACTAGGCACCGGCGCAGAGGAAGGCTCCTGCCCTGGAGCGGAACTGGACACCGTGCATGGACTGGGCATTGGCGCAGAGGAAGGCTCCTGCCCTGGAGCAGGACTGGACGCCTTGCCTGAAAGCTCCAGACCGTGGACCGTCGTGGGAGGTTCCGGACCGTGGACCGTCGTTGGAAGCTCTGGACTGGGAACCGTCGCCGGAAGCTCTGGACTGGGAACCGTCGCCGGAAGCTCTGGACTGGGAACCGTCGCCGGAAGCTCTGGACTGGGAACCGTCGCCGGAAGCTCTGTACTGTGAATTCGTACTGGAGGCCTAGTGCGTGGAGCCGGTACAGGTGGCACCAGACTGGTGACACGCACTTCAGGGCGAGTGCGAGGAGCTGGTACAGGACTTACCGGACTGGGGAGGCGCACTGGAGGCCTGGTGCGTGGAGTCGGCACAGGTGGCACCGGACTGGTGACACGCACTTCAGGGCGAGTGCGAGGAGCTGGCACAGGACGTACCGGACTGGGGAGGCGCACTGGAGGCCTGGTGCGTGGAACCAGCACAGGTGGCACCGGATAGGTGACACGCA
The DNA here is from genome assembly GCF_002910315.2 of Salvelinus sp. IW2-2015. Classification (NCBI taxonomy): domain Eukaryota; kingdom Metazoa; phylum Chordata; class Actinopteri; order Salmoniformes; family Salmonidae; genus Salvelinus; species Salvelinus sp. IW2-2015. Next base: position 131,190 of record NW_019942870.1, on the reverse strand, counting down.
CTTCAGGGCGAGTGCGAGGAGGAGGCCCAGGACGTACCGGACTGGGTAGACGCACTAGAGACCTGGTGCGTGGAGCCGGCACAGGTGGCACCGGACTGGTGACACGCACTTCAGGGCTAGTGCGGGAAGCTGGCACAGGACGTACCGGACTGGGAAGGCGCACTGAGGCAGATGCGTGAAACTGGTGCAGATGGCACCAGACTGGTGTCACACTCTTCAAGCGCGCCTGTGCGGCAGCATTCTCATCGCTACCATCTCTGTCCGGAATCTTTCATCAAATTCCTCCTCCGACTCCCAAACAGGTCTGGCACTCTCGCTGCTCGACGCCAGCTCCATGTGCCCCCCCCCAAAAAAATCTTGGGGTTTCTGTGGCCGTGGTCCCCGGCGTCGTCGCTGTCCTTCCCTGCTCCTTGGCAACTCCCGTCAAGGAAGGGTCTCGTGTCCTCTCATGTCCTCCCAAGTCCAAAACTTCCTTACCTCATTTTCACGCTGCTTGGTCCTTTGTTGGTGGGATATTTCGTCACGTTCTGGAAATGAACGGACCAAGGCGCAGCATGAAATGAGTTCCACATCTTTTTAATACAAAAGTGAAACTAGAAACAAAACTTACAAAGAACGTGAAGTCGTAGTGCCCCACACTAACACAAACAATATCCACAAATGCAGGTGGGAAAAAACCTACCTAAATATGATCCCCAATTAGAGGCAACGATTACCAGCTGCCTCTAATGGGAACTACACAAACCA
>NW_019942870.1:59120-129916 GCF_002910315.2 Salvelinus sp. IW2-2015 | reverse complement strand
CCCCATCCTTCTGTGTAAAGGTGTGATCGAGTAAAGCAAACCTTCTGTGTAAATGTGTTATCCTTCTGTGTAAAGGTGTGATCGAGTAAAGCAAATGTATTCATATGAACTCCCCTCTTGTCTACAGGTATGCTGCTTCTGTAGATGATATTCTGGAGGAAGAGGAGCACTATGCTGATCAGCTGAAGGAGTACCTGTTCTATARGGAGGCACTAAGGTACAGTACACCTACTGAACACCAGGACTGCTGCTGTAGGCCAAGTAAATATCACTTTATAAACCCTATTGTCAACCAAGATACAGAAAGATCATTATGCCAAATCACTAGTCATTGTGTTCTGGGTTGTGCTTGTTATGGAGGTAGCTTCACATCCTCACGTCAARTTGCCAAAGACCTGTGTGGACCACTGTTGACTTTTGCCAATGGCATACTGAATTCCAACTCACTGAGCCCCCTCATTGAATCTATTGAACAGCCCTCATGACACTGTGTATGGTGCATAATGATCATACATCTACATAGTACAGTAGCAACCACGATGAGCAGCTAGGCATCAGTACGTACATCCAGTAGCAACCATGATGATCAGCAAAGGCCTCTGTTTCTGCAGGGCAGTGTGCAGGAAGCATGAGTTGACACAGTTTGAACTGGAGATGGCTGCACAGGACTTAACCTCTAAGAAACAGCAGAAGGAGGAGCTGGTCACAGGGGTGAGTCATCACACACAAGGTTGAATCCATCGCCACAGCTAGGAAGAACCAGGTTGCATGCCAAATGGCTCCCTATATAGTGCACTACTTTCAACGAGGGCCTGTAGGGCCCTGAACTGCACTGTTGATTAAGGGCTTGTAAGTAAGCATTTCACGGTAAAGTCTACACTTGTATTCGGCGCATGTGGCAAATAAAGTTTGATTTGATTTAGGGGCATAGGGTGCCATTTTGGACATAGCCTCAGTTTCTAAAGAGACACATGGAGCTCCTCAGCAAATAATATGAGGCAATAGATTGCAAGCGCATAAATAAAATCAATTTAGTCAAAAGTTGCTGTGAAGCTTATCCAAACCTTAAAGAATGACCAGGTGGAATGTTGAGCTTTCCTTCCCTGTGTTCAGACTGTGCGGACGTTCTCACTGAAGGGGATGACCAGTAAGCTGTTTGGCCAGGAGACTGCAGAGCAGAGGGAGGCTAAGTTGCAAGTGTTAGAACAGCAGATAGAGGAGGGAGAGGAGGCTGTGAAAGAGAAGAACACCGAGAGCGAGTGAGAAACCAAAAAATGTTCTGTCTCTCACCCTCTGTCTCTCTCGCTCTCTCTATGGCTCCTTTGATTGTCCAACATGTTATAATTTAATKACTTTATTTGCTGCTTTAATCAGCTGCTTTGGAGGTTGACCAGCTGACCATTTTTAATTTGAATTTTAAGGATCTGAGAAGGTTATAAAGCAAGTCTTTCTCTCTCCGCAGTGAGTTTGTGAAGACTGCCTGGGTKGACATTGAGCGCTTTAAAGACCAAAAGAACCGGGACCTGAAGGAGGCCCTGATTAGCTATGCAATCATGCAGATCAGCAGGTGTAAAAAGGTGACACGTCCCCACAGATACTTAAAATGTATTGAGTATTCTGCCTGTACATTTTTATATTTTGTGTTCTTTTATCTATACCAAATATATCGTAAAAATACTGTATTACTGTGCTGCATAATACAACTTCCTCTGTTTTGCRCTTTTTCTTTCTCTGTCTCTCTCGCTCAATTTTAATTCAAAGGGCTTTATTGGCTTGGGAAACATATGTTTACATTGCCAAAGCAAGTGAAATGGATAATAAACAAAAGTGAAACATTCTTGCTCTCTCTCTCAGGGAATACAAGTGTGGACCAACGCAAAGGAGTGTTTCAACAAGATGTGATCTTCAGGGCCGAAACAGGCCCTCCAAACAAAGAGCAAAACAGAACATGCTTCTTTTCAGGGGACTCCTCCTGGAGTTGCATCCCAAATTGCACTCTATTCCCTAAATAGTGTGCTACTTTTGACCAGAGCCCTGTGGGGTCTGTTCACTATATAGGGAATAGTGTGCTTTTTGGGACAGATTCCTGGACACAGTCCCTATGATCCTTATGGCAACATACTGAGAGGTGTTTTGATCGTGTATGCTCAAGAAGAAATACATTTTTATTATTTTTCTATATCTTTATCATGTCCGATTGCTAGCWGCCTTGATTTGATCGACTTGCAATTGTAGTTATTTCTCAGTGACTGTCTGACAAATGTGTTTTTTCATACAAATGTATTTTCGCTGAAAGGCTGATTTAAGGTAATTCGCCAAGCACTTATATTCATTTTTTTTATGAGAAGCCAAGAAATGTGGACTGAATCCAATTTTCCTATGCTGCCTTTTACACAATGTTCAAAATCACGTCATAAGATTAGGCTTGCAATTTTTCTATGAATTCCTTGGTTTTCCCAAAATCCAGGCTGGAGGATTCCAGGAATCAGGAGGGAACAAGCAGGAAATCCGGAATCCTCAAACCAGGATTAATGGAAAACCAGAGAATTTATTGACAGTTCCAAGAATTTTGCAACCCTACATAAGATTACAACTATTATTTAGATTTTTTTGTTATTGAACCTTTAACCATGCATGTCAATTAACAACAAATTATTATTTACAATGGAGGCAGGAGGCAATTAGACAAGTTCTATAAGAATGTGCTTGCCGTTTATTTTTCATGCATAATTCACTTATTGTGCTTTTGTCAATTTTATACTTGTGGTTGGTATATTGACCTTTGTCTTTTCTACTCTCTCAGTGCATTGTCCCAGTATACTAAAATAAGGTGTTCAACCTTTTCAGATGTTTTTGTACAACATTAAGAATGTAACCCTCCTATTTAAATGGCTTACTGTACTTTGCCATTCAAAACATACTCAGGCACTTGGCCTTAAGTAACCACTATGATGAATGGCAGGCTTGTCATTTCTGAAGAGTGGGTGGGTCAGTGTTTTGATAAATCTAGCCAAAGGAACAGGAAGGTCACACAGGAAAGACAGGATGTGATAATTTACTTATGGTAGTGTTGTGCGTGTACTGGGGATGCAGCCCAAATGACTACCTATGCTCTATATAGTGCATTACTTTTGACCAGAGCACTATGGGCCCTGGTCTAAATTAGTGCACTAAATAGGAAAGGGTGCAATTTGGGACACAACCCCTGGCCTCTTGCATCTCTGTTCACTCTAAGGGCTAGGGGAGGAGGTGCAATGTTAATCGTGAATTTGGGATGAGATCAGAGCGRGCTGGCAGGAAATTGCACTGTTTATGCGGTTGTAAGGTTGTAATCATTGTGCCAAAAATACACTAATAAATAGGAAGAATTCTAGTTTAKGGTCTCTTAAAATCATGTGTGTTGTTTAAATATTTATATAGATTCAGTTAAACTACTGTAACCCTTATTACTTTTACTACAAGGTAGAAGCACACAGCTGCGCTTATAGCAGGACACTATGCGCATTTGTTGATGCTGTATTTCCTGCTGTGAGGAGTGCTTTTAAAGTGCAGTCCAACGATGATTTAGTCTGCATTTACACAGGCAGCCCAATTCTGATATTTTTTTCACTAGTTMGTCTTTTGACCAATCAGATCAACTCTGAAAAACTTCTGATGTGAAAAGTTCTGGTGTTATTGGTCAAAAGACCAATCATAATTGGGCTGCTTGTGTTTACGCAGCCTAACTGACCTCAGGTTTTTCCCCTGACTTTGCCACCCACCTCTKTCARACACAGCATTAATTAAGCAATAAGGCATGAGAACCCAGGAATTGACTCCCAAAGGGCTGTTCGAGGTGAAGCCAAGGGCCAATAAAAAGCCTTTTGGAGGGTGTTATCTACGATTTGCTTTTATAAAATGGTTGCCAACATGTAAAAAAATATTAATATCATTGTTTTAATTTGTAAATCATCTTTATTTCATCCTTCCACCAGACCATATAGTCCGGGCAAAAGCCAGTCATTAGGACGGAGGTTCTATAGTTGCTAGCCAAACATCCCCTTACAAGATTGCAGTTTTGAAACTGCATTAAAAGTYTAGTAACTGCAGTCGACTGGTATTTTGGACGCTGTAATTGCAGAATAACTGCAGTTATACTTCAATCTAATTGCAGTTACACTACAAAATTACTACAGTAAAAAAACATATTTTGGATACAGTACATATTGAAGTTAAACTGCACTCTTAACTGTAGTTATACTGCACCTYACTGCAATCTTTTTTTGTAATGGTCCTACCCAGTGTTTTCCAAGCTCAGTCCTTGGGACCAAGTGGCGCACATTTTGTTATTTGCCCTAACAATACACAGCTGATTCAAAGCTTGATGATTAGTTGATTATTTGAATCAGCTGTGTAGTGCTAGTGCAAAAAACTAAATGTGCACCCCTTGGTATCCTGAGGACCGAGTTTTCTATTTTCAATGGTTGCTATCAGTGGCGATTTTAGCATGTAAATCTTGGTGGGGCAAACTGTAAAAAAAAGAAAAAAAGAAGATTGATGCATGCCAGCAAAGCCACAACACAACACTAAACAATACATTAATTGCACCATAACAGTGACAAACGGTGCCCACAAACGGTTAGGGCCTACATAAAGRTCTCCCCACAGCAGAGCTTTCTTTTCAGCACCATGGAGTGAATCCTTACCACCTCTTCACCTGGCTAGAGCCTTGTCTGGCAGCAAAACAGTTCATTTAACCTCATTTACTGACTTTTTAAAAAACATAGCTGATATGGCTGACTTGCTTAAACAAATGTGGTTTCTACTGACAATTGAGATGTACAAACTATGGCATAAGTGAACGATGTGCAGATAAGAGGCAATACGTCATTTTGATTAAGARATTAATGAGCAAGCTTAGACYGGCATAGTCCATATAACTATTTGTTCAGCTCTTTTGAAATGTACAGTGACAGAATTCAGAACACAGTATTCTCCCTGTACACCAAGTCAGAACCGTAAGATAAATAAAGGGGGCATATAAGCAGACAATGAAAGCTCTTACAATATTCGATGATGACATTTCGCTAAAACAGGCTATAGGCTACATGTGCACCTCCAAGTCAGAACAGTATGCTAAATTATGAGGGAAAGGGACCKAATTATTAGGGTGAGGCACATGGGCTACTAACAGCTTACTACACAACATATATTACTTAGCTACAGTATACATATCTCCCTGGCATATTACATAATTTATGCAGCAGCATATAATACATTTTTGGACTCACCGTTGAGCTTTGCTCCCTTGAACAGGAAGGTGGTTCAGTGATCCTTCTTGTGGGCAAATTTTGTCAAGAACTTTATCATCAAAGTCTGGCATTCTCTGGATCTAAGGTGCTTTCAAGACAACTAGGAACTCTGAAAAAAAAAACTGATTGAATCATGACGTCAGTTATCTTCAGGTCAGAGCTCTAGAAAGAGGAAATTCCGAGTTGGATGACCGTTCAAAACTTTTTTCCCCAGTCGGAGCTAGTTTTATTCAGAGTTCCCAGTAGTCTTGAACTCACTGAAGTATGACATTTCCCAGTGCCGAGTTTCAGTTGTTTTGAATGCGGCAGAAGTCATGCTGGATTGACAGCATGGCCAATGTATTCAACCTTTTCAGGCCATGTTGTAGCGTGTGGATGTTTATCCTTTAAAGCTTGGAAAAGAGACCCTTAAACCCAGTCTTGGACCACATATCCTCTCCACCGAATAGCAGGCAGGGGAAGCAAAATAGTGATTGCTTTGCAACACTTGCAGTTAGCCACTAATTCCTTCCAAACCACTCATTGTGGAATTTGCAATTTTCTACTTGTTATGTAATGTTCATGTCCAATGACCAATGATCACCGATACGTTTTATATATAATTTGACAAGGATTGAAAAGCTTTTGCCAGTAGATTGTCAATGCGATTCATGATGACTGCTTGTCTATCTTGCTAGCTAAGATTTTCAAAGTATGATGTTGACGTCAGTCCAATTAAAGCTACGGTAGATATAACGTGATTTTATCTTTGGCCAATGACATTGAGCCTTCTTGGATGGGCACTTATAATGGAAATCTATGGCAGAACTTTATAGTTCTCCCTGTAGATTRTGGGGTGAAATAGTGTCCCCATGAGTGATAGAACACTGAGCCAATCACAGCTCAACTAGAGAAGTTTACCAACCCCTACACTCTATTTTCRGCTGGCTGCCCCACCACCATTGACAGCACTGAGCTAGGCTGAAACATCTGCAATTTGGAGCTGACTATGTTTGTATGCGGCTTTATTAACTCAATAAAAACATTTTACAAACGGACATGTGACACGTATTAATGCTAAAATAACTTGCAAGACAGAAAATAGAATTTTAATGTCTGCCCCACCTGCCCTGAACGTGGCCGCTGGTTGCTTTGTAGCTATGCATGAGCTAGTACTCCATTGTTTCCACTAGCTTCTAAAMCCACTAAGTCAGAATTGGCTGCACAATTAGCTTTTTGGTCTTAATTTAGGGTTAGGCATAAGGTTAGCAGTGTGGTTAAGGTTAGGTGTAAAATCCAATTTTAAGAAGATAKATTGTAGAAATGGGCAGAGTTTATGACTGTGGCTATAGAAGCTAAGAGCCTTCTACATTGCTAGCTAGCACACTAAAGTTAACACACAATCACATCAAGCAGCMGAAATTACAGCAAACTATGTGCATTTTCGTTTGTTTCACCTTTGTTTCTTTCTATTGTCATTTCTTTGAAATTATCCATTATAATGATCCTGATAAATTAATTAACATGGCTCAGAAGCTGTCAGTCTTGTCACATTTATTCTCTATGCATGACATTGTGGAGTTCGCAAAAAAAACTGCACAGGTCAGAGGCAAACAAGGTTTAGACAAACCCCAACTATTTAAACCAAATGCTAGCCTAGTAGCATGGGGAAATATTGTTTAGATACRTTTTTCCAGGGGAGAAGTAAGTTTCTGAATTGGCTGTGAGACAGTGGATGCGCATTGTGAATTCAAATGGAACTGTTAATAGGGATGGTGGTGAATAACTAAATCCTCACTATTAACCAATCAGCATCCAGGAACCAAACAACCCGTTTTATAATAGGCCAGGGGTGTATTCATTCCGCCGATTCTGTTGCAAAACGCTTCTTAAAGGAAGCAAACGGAGCGAATCAGGGAGGGACATACCTGAATTTGTCCAATAGAAACCCTCGTTTTAGTTGCAACTGTTAGCCAGAATGAATACAGCCCAGCTCTCGTCCTCCTGACCTAGTGAGAGACAACTCTGTAAACTTTGACACGATTAAGATTTGGGCAAGATTTTGACAGAATGGGACACGCGCACGGCTGTACTGTGCTCCTTATAGTATTCCTTGCGCTACAGCAAGCTGCTGGATTTTGGCTCTTCGATGTCTTTCCATCAAGTTTCAAAACTCAAAACAAAGTGCCAAACAATAGCACTCCGCCGGTTCTTATAGGTGAGCAGATTTATATTTCTTGATTAGTTTGCTGTGTTAGGCCTATTTATTACAACATGTTATATCTCATGGAATTCAATGTATGTTTTATATGATTGTAATAGGCTATCCATTTGCTTTCTTGTATACTGAAAGTCCAAAATGTATTTCACAAGACAGGTCGATTCTCTATCTAGAAGTAGAAGCAAGTTCCAGGCAGTTTTCTCTGGTTTCCACGAGGATTGTAGGTCCTTGAACTCAGTAATAGATGTTGGTGTGAATGTTAATGTTAATTAAATCATATGGTCCTGGCTGGGTCAGAGATATACAGTGGTGAGAAAGTTTGTGAAACCTTTAGCATTTTTGGTATTTCTGCAAAAATGTGACCAAAAATGTGATCAGATCTTCATGTAAGTTCTAGTAATAGATAGTGAACCTGGTTTAAACAACACAATAATTGTACTTTTTTCATTTATTTCTTGAGTAAATTGATCCCAACATTCAATCTCTTTGTCGGAAAAAGTATGTGAACCTCTAGATTAGTCATTGCAATGAAGTGTATTAAAGTTGTTCAAAGTTTAGTACACAATATATCCAAAAGTATGTGGACACACCTTCAAATTAGTGGATACGGCTATTTCAGCCACAACCCGTTCCTGACATGCAATGTCCATAGACCAACATTGGCAGTAGAATGGCCTTATGGAGGCGCTCAGTGACTTTCAACGTGGCACCATTATAGGATGTCACTTTTCCAACAAGTCAGTAAGTAAAATGTCTGCCCTGCTAGAGCTGCCTGGTCAACTGTAAGTGCTGCTATTGTGAAGTGGAAACATCTAGGAGCAACAATGTCTCAGCTGCGAAGTGGTAGGCCACACAAGCTCACAGAATAGGACCGGGGTTGAAACACTCACTAACGAGTTCCAAACTGCCTCTGGAAGCAATGTCAGCACAATAACTGTTTATTTTATTTTCATAACCATTGCATAATACATTCCTCACCTTTTCTGGGCGTGATGGGTTCATATTTTCGAAGGAGCCATACAACAAATTGTCATCCGCATCACTCATTTAATTGGGCCTAGTAAATACACTGAACAAAAATATAAATATGATATGATGGTTGTTAAATAAATATTTGCACATTAAAGCGTTTACACTGACATTTCCTCACATAATTTAATTTACCGACACAAAAAGATCCCACCTTGTCTAGCATATTTTCTTTTGTCGACATTTGGAAAGTTAAACTAAAATGTTTGTTTCCATCAGGCAGTCATTACATTTTTTATCCGACATGTACTTTACTCGCTAAAAAAGGTTTGATGGAAACCTAGTTTGTGTCACCCTAAAAGGAGGACGTTTTTCAGCCGGAGTTATAATGCTCGTTTACACATGCAGTTTTATTTACCGGTCTGATTTTTGTACATGTGCAGACATTTCAGAAATGGTTCATGCAGATATTTAGTATGAKATTTACGCAATGTTTATATATGAGGCCCCTGGCTTCTAACATTTGACATCTTTCTTTTTTTTTTATCAGTGCCTGGGACTGCAGGAAACCAGCTTGAAGCCAAGATTGACAAGCCAAGCCGTGTGCATTGGATGTGCTACAAAAAGACAGATTACTTTTTCACACTTTGGATTGACTTGAATATGTTCATGCCAATTGGAATTAACTGTTGGATTGATAATATAAGGTGAGGGGGAGAATGAATATGATCATAATAATTCTGTTTAGATCTTATGATTAATTCAATCATTTTAACTCTACACTTAGGGAGCATTTCCTAATGGTTCATTGTTGTATCAATAAATAATGCACTGTAATAGAAGAGCAAAGCATATACAACCACAACTCTATTTTCACTAGTTAGATTTTTTTTWAATAAAAAAATGTATCCCCTTTTTCAAACACAACCCAACCAAGCCACACTGCTTCTTAACACAGCGCGCATCCAACCCGGAAGCCAGCACCAATGTGTCGGAGGAAACACCGTACACCTAGCGACCTGGTCAGCGAGCACTGCGCCCGGGCCCGCCACAGGAGTCGCTAGTGCGCGATGAGACAAGGATATCCCTACCGGCCWAACCCGGAGGATGCTAGGCCAATGGACCTCCCATGGACCTCCCGGTCGCGGCCGGCTGCGACAGAGCCTGGCTCGAACCCAGAGTCACTGCGATGCAGTGCCTTAGACCACTGCGCCACCCGGGAGGCTACTAGTTTGATTTTGAGTCAAATCAAATCTTATTAGTCACATGCGCCGAATACAACAGGTGTAGTAGACCTTACAGTGGAATGCTTACCTACGAGCCCATAACCAACAAAGCAGTTTAAAAAAAAATACAAATAAGAAATAAAAGTAACAAGTATTTAAAGAGCAGCAGTAAAATAACAATAGCGAGACTATATACAGGGGGTACTGGTACAGAGTCAATGTGCAGGGGCACTGGTTAGTTAAGGTAATATGTACATGTAGGTAGAGTTATTAAAGTGACTATACATAGATGATAACAACAGAGAGTAGGAGRGGTGTAAAAAGGGGTGGGGGGCAATGCAAATAGTCTGGGTAGCTGTTTGATTAGGTGTTCATGAGTCTTATGGCTTGGGGGTAGAAGCTGTTTAGAAGCCTCTTGGACCTAGACTTGGCGCTCCGGTACCGCTTGCCGTGCGGTAGCAGAGAGAACAGTCTATGATTAGGGTGGCTGGAGTCTTCAACCATTTTTAGGTTCTTCCTCTGACACCACCTGGTATAGAGGTCCTGGATGGCAGGAAGCTTGGCCCCAGATATGGCAATGCGAACGGCCCAGTACCTCTGTTGTGCCTTGCGGTCAGGGGCCGAGCAGTTGCCATACCAGGCAGTGATGCAACCAGTCAGAATGCGCTCGATGGTGCAGCTGTAGAACCATTTGAGGATCTGAGGACCCATGCCAAATCTTTTCAGTCTCCTGAGGGGGAATAGGTTTTGCCGTGCCTTTTTCGACTGTCTTGGTGTGCTTGGACCATGTTAGTTTGTTGGTGATGAGTGCACCAAGGAACTTGAAGCTCTCAACTAGCTCCACTGCAGCCCCGTCGAGAGAATGGGGCGTGCTCGATCCTCTTTTTCCTGTAGTCCACAATCATCTCCTTGTTCTTGATCATGTTGGGAGAGGTTGTTGTCCTGGCACCACACGGCCCAGGTCTCTAACCTCCTCCCTATAGGCTGTCTCGTCTTTGTCGGTGATCAGGCCTACCATTGTTTTCATCACAAACTTAATGATGGTGTTGGAGTCGTGCCTGCCATGCAGTCATGAGTGAACGGGCAAACAGGAGGGGACTAAGCACGCACCCCTGAGGAACCCTGTGTTGAGGATCAGCGTGGCAGAGTGTTTGTTACCTACCCTTACCACTTAGGGGCGGCCTGTCAGTAAGTCCAAGATCCAGTTGCCAAGGAAGGTTTGTGTCACACGAATCTATCTTAGTCCTGTATTTACGCTATGCCTGTTTTGTGGTTCGTCGGGAACGGCATAATGGGATTTCTTTAAAGCTTCCGGGTTAGAGTCCCGCTCCTTGAAAGCGGCAGCTCTAGCCTTTAGCTCAGTGTGGATGTTGCCTGTAATCCATGGCTTCTGGTTGGGGTATGTACGTACAGTCACTGTGGGGACGACGTCATCAATGCACTTATTGATGAAGTGCCATCAGTCATTGGCTTCATCAATGCCATCGGAGGAATCCCTGAACATGTTCCAGTCCGTGCTAGCAAAACAGTCCTGTAGCTTAGCATCTGCTTCATCTGACCACTTRTTTATTGATCTAGTCACTGGTGCTTCCTGCTTTCATTTTTGCTTGTAAGCAGGAATCAGGAGGATGGAATAATGGTCAGATTTGCCAAATGGAGGGCGAGCTTTGTATGTGTCTCTGTGTGTGGAGTAAAGGTGGTCCAGAGTTTTTTTTCCTCTGGTTGCACATTTAACATTAACAAATTTGGTAAAACAGATTTAAGTTTCCCTGCATTAAAGTCCCCGGCTACTAGGAGCGCCTCTGGGTGAGCGTTTTCTTGTTTGCTTATGGCGGAATACAGCTCATTCAATGCTGTCTTAGTGCCAGCCTCTGACTGTGGTGGTATGTAAACAGCTGCGGAAAATACAGATGAAAACACTCTAGGTAGATAGTGTGGTCTACAGCTTATCATGAGATACTCTCAAAACCTCAAGACTTCCTTAGATATTGTGCACCAGCTGTTATTTACAAAAATACATAGTCCGCCGCCCCTTGTCTTACCAGACACAGCTGTTCTATCCTGCCGGTGCAGAGTATAACCAACCAGCTGTATGTTGATAGTGCGTCGTTCAGCCATGACTCCGTGAAGCATAAGATATTACAGTTTTGAATGTCCCTTTCGTAGTTTAATCTTCCGCGTAGGTCATCTATTTTATTGTCCAAAGGTTGCACATTTGCTAGCAGAATGGAAGTAAGTGGGAGTTTATTCGATCGCCTACAAATTCTCAGAAGGCAGCCTGCCCTCCAGCCSCTTTTTCTCCGCCTCCTCTTCATGCAAATCACGGGGATCTGGGCCTGTTCCCGAGAAAGCAGTATATCGTTGGCGTCGGCCTCCTCAGACTCGTTAAAGGAAAAAAAGGATTCTGACAGACCTTGGTGAGTAATCGCAGTTCTGATGTCCAGAAGTTATTTTCGGTCATAAGAGGCGGTAGTGGCAYCGTTATGTACAAAATAAGTWWAAAAAWAAGTTACAAACAACGCAAATAAACGAACAAAAAAACACAATCGMTTGGTGGCACGTAAAACGTCTSCCTTCTCCGGCACCATCTTTCTTCACTGTCCTCAGCATTTTAGTGGTTGGGTTCATTTCCTTATGCATTATGTACCTACTGCATATTTCTTGCTACAGAATTGTATACAATAGGACAACTCGCAAGTCATCCAATTCTGCAGGGGTGTCTGTGAGAGTGCCTGGTTTTGGACAGACATATACTGTTGAGTTCTTGGACAACAACAAGCTGTCAGGTGAGAACAACCATAATGAGGCCATCTTTTCCTATGTTTTCTTTTTGATTATGATTTCATTGAATGAAATGTCTCCTTTTCCAGGTTATTTTAATAATATGGTTACACATTTGGTCAACATGGGATATGTCCGCAATGAGGCTGTCCGAGCAGCACCATATGACTTCAGAGTAGCTCCGAGTAAGTGTCATCATGGACACACACACACACCATCCAACTGACAATCACTTTTCTGTACGGAAGTGCAACTCATTCATTGTTTATACACACATGCTTACACATAATGTGACTGTTCCTATTTGTCTCACCTTATCAGATGAGCAGGAGGAATACTTTGCACGACTGAAGAAGCTGATTGAGGATATGTACGAGCGAGATCAACAACCACTTTACATCCTGGGCCATAGCATGGGAAGCAATTATGTCCTCTACTTCTTATATCAGCAGACCCAGGCTTGGAAAGAGGAATACATCAAAGGCTTCATTTCACTTGGAGCACCCTGGGGTGGGGCTGTCAAGACCCTTCGAGTACTAGCATCAGGTACTGTGTCACAATTTGGTGGACAGATTGAACAACCTCACCCATAGTAGAAACATAATATACTTGAGAGAACCTCATAACCGGGTTGAAGTASATTACATTGACCGTAATCACCTCATGTTGCAAAATCGTTTTACTTGCAGGGTGAAATWATTTATTTATTTCCCGGTACAGGACTTCCTATATGTGCACACACTTGCACCAAAAACATTTATGGGCCTAATCATAGAATTACATATAGAATCTCTTTGGCCCTAGTGGTAAAGATTTGTAATTTAACTTTTAAAATGTATTACTGGACCTTTTTATTGTGGCATAAACACAACCAGTTATGTTTTTATCTGATTGTTTGACAATCACTTAAGGGCTCCTTTACTAGGTTACCTGCACACGTTCATCCACTCGCAACATATATCCAGCCTCCAAACATTGGTGAATGGAAAGAGACATCTGTTACACCAAAAATCTGTTGCCCCCACTATTTATTTTGCCAGGAAGCCATACTGGACCGCCTTGCCCATGTCTTAATTTTCTTGAGAGGGTGGTAGGTCAGMTTTGTCTGGATTACATTGGCGAGTCACACATTGTCTGGAGATTACCAAGAGAAAATTATTGATATTGAATGATAACAATTGTCTCCGCAGGTGAAAATCTTGGCATCCCACTGGTGTCCAACATCAAGATCCGGGAGCAGCAGCGGATGACCACCACAAACCCCTGGATGCTTCCATTTGAAGAGGCCTGGCCTGCAGACCACYTCTTCATCTCCACGCCATCATTCAACTATACCCGACAGGACTACCAGCGCTTCTTTAAAGACATTGACTTTGAAGATGGCTGGTTCATGTGGGAAGACACCAGAAACTTGACAGCTGGTCTGCCCCCTCCTGGTGTTGAGATGTACTGCTTCTATGGTGTGGGGCTGCTCACACCGGTTACCTATATTTATGACGACCAGTTCCCAAATGCAGACCCCATAGACTATGTGTATGCTGATGGGGATGATACAGTGGACAGTCTTAGCCTRGGTCTTTGTAAACGCTGGAGAGGGAAGCAAGCACAGCCTGTCCATGTCAAGGAATTCAGGTCTATGCCCCACATGGAAATAGTATTAAATAGGAAGGTGATCAATGTGGTCCAGAGTATTCTGGAGGGAAGATATCGTGAAGAGGATTCTACATTGATGAACTGATGAACGTCCCATTGATTCCACACTCATGCAAGATCAGGCCCAGCTGGACCAGCCTCCCAAATCTATACTGTAAGCTTTTGGGGAGAAGATTATTCACCCTCCCAATATACATACTATTACTGATGCCAGTAGGCTAGCTACGGAGGTGGACTTATACACAATGTACAAACCATTAGGAACACCTGCTCTTTCCATGACAGACTGACCAGGTGAATCCAGGTGAACACTATGATCTCTTATTGATGTTACTTCCAACTTCAATCWGTGTAGATGAAGGGGAGGATACTGGTTATAGAATGATTTTTAAGCCTTGAGACAATTACCACCCCATAATATTATTTGTGCCTCTACCAGATGGAAACTAAAAGTGTAATGGCACTTACAAATGTAGATCCTTCAAACACCCTCAAACAGGGAAACGGATCCCAATCAAAGGTGTTATCATGTGCTCCACTAAGGCAGTTATTTGTGTTATAACTTTTCCTTGTGGTAAAAATTGTGGGTAAAACAAAGCGCAAATTAAAAGTAAGAATCATGGAGCATCGTAGCACCATTAGGTGCAAAAACTAGACGTACCCAGTTGTGGCCCACTTTTTGGAAGCAAACCACTATTTCGTCCCTTCGTGAAATCGCCATCGAACATGTCACCCTCCCTAGGAGAGGGGGTGACCTCGACAATTTATTGTTAAAACGAGAGGCCGCCTGGATCTTTAATTTAAAGACGCCCTCTCTCTTGCTCCCTTCGGTGTCAATGTAGACTTTGATCTGAAGCCATTCTTGTGATTGTGATTTTCCTATACATTGTAAATGTTTATGGGCCTATGTAGCCAAATTGTACCTATGACTGTATGCTACCCATRCATGCTTTTTATATGTTCTATTTATATCTGTAAATCAACCAATGAAATCAAGCCACACCCAGCCATGATTAAACACCTGTGTGTCCTTTGAAACTCTCTAAACTAGTGAACCGCAGTGTTTGTCATTATACCCTGATGAAGATGGCTTGTCTGTCGAAACGTTGGTTATTAAAGTATTGCATCTGAGCTCCTAGACTTTGCGGCTCTCCTGTTCTTTTTCGAAGGTTCACCTTCCAACAGGACAACGACCCTAAGCACACAGCCAAGATAACGCAGGAGTGGCTTCTGGACATGTCTCTGAATGTCGTTGAGTGGCCCAGCCACAGCCCGGACTTGAACATCTCTGGAGAGACCTGAAAATAGCTGTACAGCGACGCTCCCTATCCAACCAGACAGAGCTTGAGAGGATCCTCAGAGAAGAATGGGAGAAACTCCCAAATACCGGTGTGCCAAGCTTGTAGCGTCATACGCAAGAAGACTCAAGGCTGTAATTGCTGCCAAAGGTGCTTCAACAAAGTACTGAATAAAGCGTCTAAATACTTATGTAAATGTGATATTTCCATTTTAAATTTTTAATAAATTCTAAACCTGTTTTTGCTTTGTCAGTATCAGTGGTATAAAGTACTTAAGTTAAAATACTTTCAAGTACTAATGTTTTTTMGGGTATCTGTACTTTCTATATTTTTGACAACTTTTACTAAAGAAAAMATTGTACTTTTTACTCCATACATTTTCCCTGACACCCAAAAGTACTCGTTACATTTTGAATGCTTAGCAGGATAGGAAAATGGTCCAATTCACACATTTATCAAGAGAACATCCCTGGTCATACCTACTGCCTCTGAAATGCTTCGTTTGTAAATTCTCTGAGTGTTTGAGTGTGCCCCTGGCTATCRGTAAATTAAAATAAACCAGAAAATCGTGCCATCTGGTTTGSTTAATATAAGGAATGTGAAAGGATTTATACTTGTACTTTAACTACTTAAGTATATTTGAGCAATTTAATTTACTTTTGATACTTAAGTATATTTAAAACCAAATACATTTAGACTTTTGACTTTCACTTTTACTTGAGTCATTTTCTATTACGGTATCTTTTACTTTTACTCAAGTATGACAGTTGTGTACTTTTTCCACCACTGGTCAGTATGGGGTTGTGTGTAGATTGATAAGGGGGGGAAACGATTTAATCCATTTAAGGATGAGGCTGTAACTTAACAAAATGTGGAAAAAGTCAATGGCCTGAATACTTTCTGAATGCACTGTATGTGCACTCATCCTAACAGGTATTGATATGTAATATGCATTTTGCCTCGTTTCATTATGTTTATCTTTTCCTCTCAGCGTGATAGGACATAAAAAATGTCTTTGAAGATGCGCTCTATTCATGTGCTTCTACTGAGCCATTTGACTTTATGTTCGTATACTTATCTTTTATTATTTCTTATTGTTGTTGCATTGTCGGGAAGGAACCTGCAAGTAAGCATTTCATTGGACAATGTATACCATGAGTATCCCGTTCATACGACTAATAAAACTTGAAACTTGTTCATCCATTCATGTCCATAACTGAGATGTATAATTTCCTTCTGTACACTTGTTCTCTGAGCTTACTGATGGACAAATCTGATTATTATTTTTTTTTTTTATCGACCAAAGCATGTCTACAATGTGAGTTTCTGATATTGTACTATATTTAGTCTTTGGACACATGGGGTTACTGTTTATTACATGAATCTAGTTGTGTAAATACGTGTTCAATTGATCAGCTCTTAATAATTTTTGGTACAGAAATTTACTGGACATACAGTATATAGTGCCTTCAGAAAGTATTCATACTCCTTGATTTATTCCACATTTTGTGGAATACATTTTAAAGCCTGAATTCAAAATGGATTACATTTTTAAATTGCACCCATCTACACACTACCCCATAATGAAAGTGAAAAC
Source organism: Salvelinus sp. IW2-2015 (assembly GCF_002910315.2). NCBI lineage: Eukaryota > Metazoa > Chordata > Actinopteri > Salmoniformes > Salmonidae > Salvelinus > Salvelinus sp. IW2-2015. Next base: position 112,901 of record NW_019942870.1, on the reverse strand, counting down.
GTGTTTTTAGACATTTTATTCACACCCGAGTCAATACTTTGTAGAAGCACCTTTGGCTGTGATAACAGCTTTGAGTCGTCTTCGGTATGTCTGTATCAGCTTTGCACATCTGGATTTGGGGATTTTCTCCCATTCTTCCTTCCTCTCAAGCTCTTTTAAGTTGCATGGGGAACAGCAATCTTCAAGTCTTTCCACATATTTTCAATGGGATTCAAGTCTGGGCTTTGGCTGGGCCACTCAAGGACTTTCACATTATTGTTCTGAATTCATTCCAACATTGTTTTGACTGTATGATTGGGGTCATTGTCTTGTTGGAACGTAAATATTCACCCCCAGTCTAAGGTTGTTTGCACTCTGAAGCAGGTTCTTATCATGGATTTGCTTGTACTTGACTCCATGTATTGTTCCCTCTATCTTTACCAGTCTCCCAGTCCCTGCCACTGAAAAGCATCCCCATCGCCTGATGCTGCCACCACTATGCTCAAGGGTAGAGTTGGTGTTAGACGCGTGATGAGCTGTGCCGGGTTTTCTCCAGACATAGCGCTCTGTATTCAGGCCAAATAGTGAAAATAAATTCTCATCAYACCACAAATTATTTTGCCTTATGCTCTTTCATGTTCCTTTTGGCAAAGCCCAGGCGTGCTGTTGTGCCTTTTTCTCAGGAGTGGCTTCCGCCTGGCCACACCGATAAAGCCCATATTGGTGAAGTTCTACCATCTCAGATAAGGAACTCTGTAGTTCAGCTAGAGTGGTCATTGGGTTCTTGGTCACCTCCCTGACCAAGGTCCTTCTTGCCCAGTTACTCAGCTCTAGGCAGAGTCTGGGTAGTTACATATTTTTTCAATTTCTTTCAATGTGCTCTTGGAAACTTTCAACACTCTAGAAATTGTTTTAGGGAAAGGAAAGCGGATACCTAGTCAGTTGCACAACTGAATGTATTCACCCGAAATGTGTCTTCTGCTTTTCACCCAACCTTCTGAATCAGAGACGTGTGGGGGGCTGCCTTAATCGACYTCATCGGCACCGAGGGAGCAGTTGTTGTTGGAGGTTAACAGCCTTGCTCAAGGGCYGAATTGCAGATTTTTCCACATTGCCAGCTCAGGGATTTGAACCAGCGACCTTTTGGTTACTGGCCCAATGCTCTTGACCGCTAGGCTACCTGCCACCCAGGTGTATATACTATATACACTGAACAAAAATATAAACTCAACATGTAAAGTGTTGGTCCCATGTTTCATGAGCTGAAATAAAAGATCCCTGACATTTTTCATATGCACAAAAAMATTTTTTCTCTCCATTTTTTGGCACAAATTTGTTTACATCCCTGTTAGTGAGCATTTCTCATTTGCCAAYATAATCCATCCACCTGACAGGTGTGGCATATCAAGAAGCTGATTAAACGGCATGATCATTACACATGTGCACCTTGTGCTGGGGACTATAAAAGGCCACTCTAAAATGTGCAGTTTATCACACAACACAATGCCACGGATGTCTCTAGTTTTGACGGAGTGTGCAATTGGCATGCTGACTGCAGGAATGTCAACCAGATCTATTGCCAGAGATCTGAATGTTCATTTCTCTACCAAAAGCCACCTTCAACGTTGTTTTAGAGAATTTGTCAGTACGTCCAACCGGCCTTACAACTGCAGACAACGTGTAACCACGCCAGCCCAGGGCCTCCACATCCGGCTTCTTCACCTGCGGGATAGACAGACCAGCCACCCGGACAGCTGATGAAACTGTGGATTTGCGCAACTGAAGAATTTCTGCACATACTGTCAGAAACTGACTCAGGAAAGCTCATCTGCGTGCTCGCCGTTTTCAACCGGGTCTTGACCTGACTGCAGTTTGGCATCATAACCGACTTCAGTGGGCAAATGCTCACCTTCGATGGCCACTGGCACACTGGAGAAGTTAATCTGTGAATCTGTGAAGATGGCAGACAGCATGTATGGCGTTGTAAGGGCGAGTGGTTTGCTAATGTCAACATTGTGAACAGAGTGACCCATGGTTGCAGTGAGGTTATGGTATGGGCAGGCATAAGCTATGGACAACAAACACAATTACATTTTATCTATGGAAATTTGAATGCACAGAGATACCGTGACAAGATCCAAAAGCCCATTGTCATGCCATTCATCCGCCGCCATCACCTCATGTTTCAYCATGATAATGCATGACCCATGTCGCAAGGATCTGTACACAATTCCTGGAAGCTGAAAATGTCCCAGTTTTTCATGYCCTGCATATTCACTAGACATGTCCCACATTGAGGATGTTTGGGATGCTCTGGATCGACGTGTACGACAGCGTGTTCCAGTTCCTGCCAATATCCAACAACTTTGCACAGCCATTGAAGAGGAGTGAGACAACATTCCACAGGCCACAATAAACAGTATGATCAACTCTATGCATTGGAGCTGTATGAYGCAAATTGTGGTCACACCAGATACTGACTGGTTTTCTGATCCACTCCCATACCATTTCATAAGGTATCGGTGACCAAAAGATGAATATCTGTATTCCCAGTCATGTGAAATCCATAGATTATGTCCGAAAATAATTTATTTAAATTGACTGATTTCCTGATATGAACTGTAACTCAGTAAAATCTTTGCGTTTATCTTTTGTTCCGTGTAGACAGGTGTTTTCCTTCAAATCTTGTCCAAATTGCCCACAGTGGATTCTAATAAAGTTGTAGCGACATCTCAAGGATGATCAAAGGAAATTGGATGCACCTGAGCTCAATATTGGTGTCATAGCAAAGGGGTGCGAATACTTATGTATATTAGATATTTTTGTATTTTTATCATATAATAAGCAAATCCAATGCAAGTCAATGGAGACTGGAGAGTGAGTAATTTTACAGCGTTTTCCAATTTTCCCAGATCTTTAAACTGTTTCAGATCTAAATCATTTTTGGTATATAAATTGTCTGGACCCATATAAAAACATATACACTGCTCAAAAAAGAAAGGGCACTAAACAACACAATGTAACTCCAAGTCAATCCACACTTCTGTGAAATCAAACTGTCCACTTAGGAAGCAACATGATGACAATAAATTCACATGCTGTTGTGCAAATGGAATAGACAAAAGGTGGAAATTATAGGCAATTAGCAAGACACCCCCAATAAAGAGTGGTTCGCAGGTGGGACCACAGACCACTTCTCAGTTCCTATGCTTCCTGGCTGATGTTTTGGTCACTTTTGAATGCTGCGGTGCTTTCACTCTAGTGGTAGCATGAGACGGAGTCTATACAACCCACACAAAGTGGCTCAGAGTGCAGCTCATCCAGGATGGCACATCAATGCGAGCTGTGCAAGAAGGTTTGCTGTGTCTGCTCAGCTAGTGTCCAGAGATGGAGGCGCTACCAAGGAGACAGGCCAGTACATCAGGAGACATGGAGGAGCCGTAGGAGGCAAACAACCCAGCAGCAGGACCCGCTACCTCCGCCTTTGTGCAAGGACGAGCACTGCCAGAGCCCGGCAAAAATGACCTCCAGCAGGCCACAAATGTGCATGAGGTCTGCTCAAACGGTCAGAAACAGACTCCATGAGGTGGTATGAGGGCCCGACGTCCACAGGTGGGGGTGTGCTTACAGGCCCAACACCGTGCCAGGACGTTTGGCATTGCCAGGAGAACACCAAGATGGCAAATTCGCCACTGGGCGCCCTGTGCTCTTTCACAATGAAAGCAGGTTCACACGCACATGTGACAGACGTGACAGAGTCTGGAGACGCTGTGGAGAACGTTCTGCTGCCTGCAACATCCTCCAGCATGACCGGTTGGCGGTGGGTCAGTCATGGTGTGGGTGGCATTTCTATGGGGGGCTGCACAGCCCTCCATGTGCTCGCCAGAGGTAGCCTGACTGCCATTAGGTACCGAGATGAGATCCTCAGACCCCTTGTGAGACCATATGCTGGTGCGGTTGGCCCTGGGTTCCTCCTAATGCAAGAAGACAATGCTAGACCTCATGTGGCTGAGTGTGTCAGCAGTTCCTGCAAGAGGAAGGCATTGATGCTATGGACTTGCCCGCCCGTTCCCAGACCTGAATCCAATTGAGCACATCTGGGACAACATGTCTCGCTCCATTCACCAACGCCACGTTGCCCACACGACTGTCCAGGAGTGGCGGATGCTTTAGTCCAGTCTGGAGGAGAATTCCTCAGGAGACCATCCGCCACCTCATCAGGAGCATGCCCAGGCGTTGTAGGAGGTCATACAGGCACGTGGAGGCCACACACACTACTGAGCCTCATTTTGACTTGTTTTAAGGACATTACATCAAAGTTGGATCAGCCTGTAGTGTGTTTCCACTTTTAATTTGAGTGTGACTCCAAATCCAGACCTCCATGGGTTGATACATTTTTTCCATTGATAATTTTTTGTGTGATTTGTAGTCAGCACATTCAACATGTAAAGAAAAAAGTATTTAATAAGAATGTTTCATTCATTCAGATCTAGGATGTGTTATTTAGTGTTCCCTTTATTTTTTTGAGCAGTGTATAAAGAAATCCACCACACGCACAACAACCCTACAGTATATACAGTATAAGCAAATCAATTGGCATGTCAATGGGTGCGCACAATTTGGCCCAGCGTATCCGGATTATGGTTTAGCATGGGTAGGCCGTCATTGTTAAATAAGAATTTGTTCTTAACTGACTTTCCCTAGTTAAAAAAGGTTAAATAAATAAAGAAAAAAGTGAGGCATGCATTCTTCCTCTTTCTCTGTGGTATGCGTACACACATACCACAGACACATGCTCCCACCACATACACACACCACACACACACACACACACACACAACACACACACACAACACACACACACACTTCCTGGCACTTCACACAGCAACCATTGCTCGGTTCCGGCAGACAGAACAATTCAGCTGATGGTAAAAAAAAAAAAAACATTTTCCAGGAACCCCCACTGGTGGTCTACAAGCGTGGCCACAATATTGGGGACGGCCTAGTGGGATCTGCTCTTGCCCCCTGAGCCCACTCAGGCACCCAATACAAATGGGAATTACAAATGTGGCTCGTGCACAGTGCAACAGCAGGCTGAAACACAGGACAACAAAATCGGGGTGTCATCTCATGTAAGACAAAGGGGGTCATCAGTGAAGAAGACATTTCTCATGGTAGGGTGGGGTATGCAACTTTGAGTACTTTCTGACAACTTTATTACAAACACGTATGGAAGGTTTCATTTAAATCAAAAGGGGTGCAGACAAAAAGTGTTTAAATTCATCTAGATGGACCCACACAAACAGTTCTACAGTTCCCAGAAACTAAACATTCAATCAAAGAAACCAGCTACGACATCCGACTAAACAACAATAATCAATTGAATTTACCAGAGCTGGACTCCAATCAAGTTGTAGAAACAGCTCAAGGATGGTAAATGGAAACAAGATGCACCTGAGCTCAATTTCAAGTCTCATAGCAAAGGGTCTGAATAATTATGTAAATAAGGTATTTCTGTTTTTTATATGTAATACATTTTAAAACATTTCTAAAAACCTATTCTTGCTTTGTCATTATGGGGTATTGTGTGTAGATTMGTGAGGGCAAAACATGTATTTAATCAATTGTAGAATAAGGCTGTAACGTAACAAAATGTGGAAAAAGTCAAGGGGTCTGAATACTTTCCGAATGCATTATACATTAATTKTTTGGCTAACTAGTTAACTTAAATGTTTTGTTTTTTGTTAACGAGGACGTATAATACGACAGCATTTCTTATTTTTAAGTGTTTGTTGGACGCATGAAACTTCATGTTTGGTGAACAAGTAGCTCGTAGCATAGTCTTGATTTTCTTCTGTCATCATATCCTAATCCAGTGTGAGCGCAGAAGAGATGCAGAATAAGGGCTGCAAAGCAGAACACACAGTAGTGCTTCACCACAGGTGAGCCGCAGAGCTATCACAAAGCCAAACAACTACGGTACAGTCCCCATGCGCTGCAGTTGGGCCAGATGCGGTGATTTTTCTTTTCTGTCGCGGCGTATATCACACAGCGGATACACTTTTCCCATATAAACCATGACTGTTGAACGACCTTATTAGACCATAAAGTAGGTAAGCAGGCTAACGTTACGTAAGTTAGCTAGGCTAGCTAACTAATGCTAATAGCTAGCTAACGTTATGTCAGTTGTGAACAGTTTGGTCTGCCGTGCTTTTGAGCTAACGTAAACTACGTCTCGATTTGACTTGTCTTGAGTGAAGCTAAATCTTGATTTGACTTGAGGTCTTGCTAGCTATCTGTTAGTTCTGGTTGTTGTTGGTTCTGATCAGGCATAGCTAGCTAGCTTGSTAACGTTTGCCATTCACAGCTAGCTAGCTAATTATATACTGCAAACTACGTTAGCTAGCTAACGCTTGTCCACACTACCGGTAGTTTTCTAGCTAACTAACGCAGTTGTTACTTGTTTAGRTAACTAGCGAAAATTGTCTAACGAAAGTTGTCTAGCTAACTAAAGTTTTCAATAATAACACCTAGTTACATATTTAGGTAGTTCAAGTACGTTAATCTAGTTAGTTAACTAGCTAATCTATCCAGTTGACCACTAGCGACAGATGATGAAATATTAACGTTAGTTAGCTATAGTATGGTCAAAAAGCCTAGTTTTATTGCTGACGTTAATTTTGGGCAGGTCGATGTGCTATTATGAGTAAACGGGTTTGTGTTGGCTAACGTTATTTGGTTGGTTGATCATCTTTAGGTAGCTAACTACGTTATCAGCTAAACCTCAGATTACTCAATGATGGCCCCACTAAATTGTAGCTAGCAAGCATTTGTAGTGATTTATTATTAACGTTAGCCTATTGCTACCAAAGCTAAATAGTGGTGTTTTGTTTGTCTTTACCTAGCTAATACTTCTGCCCTCTCTTGACACCACAGACACGTAGCTAGGATGAACATTGATGACAAGCTGGAGGGGATGCTGCTAAAGTGTAGTGGGGTAGTGGATGAGAGGGTGGGYATAGGTGGAGGGGGTCTGGTCGTCATGACCCTGGGCGAGAGGGGGTTAGCCCACCACCCCCTGTTAGCTGATGATGATGAAGAGGATGATGACCTGACAGGGGTTTCAATAGTGTCTCATGACCTGATTGCAACTGATGAACTGATGGTACATGAGGAGACTGTGAAGAATGACCGGGWAGAGGGAATGATGCAGAGACTCTCACACAAGCTGCCATGCACGCTCCACATGCCTGTGAGTACATATCATGCATACATTCTTATTGCCAGTCTTGCAATACATGCACTGTAGTGTAAACCATGACATTGGGTGAATCTCAAGTCTTTGCTTTTTCTTCTCGCTGCCTCCTTTTTGAAGACTTGGGAGTCACCCATTGAGAGCGTTGTCATTCTGACTATAATCGGTGAAATTAATTKATGTGAAGTGATTAAACAATGTTTTGCAGGTGAGCATCAAACAAGAGTTGAAGCTGTCTTCGGATCCACTGATGCTGGGAAAGAAAGAGAGAAAACAGCCCAMGGACCTCACAACAGAGTGTCACAAGAAGAAGAGAAAACAGCGCTCTCCTGCCAAGGTTATATATTTGCTTGACACTAGGTCATAATCACATGTTAGGTCCAGATTAAAGATTTATATTGTCACCTGAAAACTACCAGATGAAAACCAAATGTTTTTATCTGGGTAAAGGCCCTGCTTTAGTTGTGAAATAATTGACTGACCTTTTGTTCTTGTCTTTCCATGTATCATTCCACTTTTTGTTAGATTCTCACCATCAATGAGGATGGATCATTGGGTCTCCAGAGTCCAAAGTGTCATGTATGTGGGCACTGCAATGCAGCCTTTCGAACAAACTACCATCTACAAAGACACGTCTTCATCCACACTGGTATAATGTATTTTATGACGGTCAAGTCTGTTGATTAGCATTAAATGATCACAACAATTATTGTTAGTTGCATTGTCTGCATAATAAGTAGGCTAACACAATTTCCCATTGAATAAACACCAGAAAATATGGTAACTTACTGTTGCTTGGTTTCAGGTGAGAAGCCATTTCAGTGCAGCCAGTGTGATATGCGCTTCATACAGAAATACCTTCTCCAGAGACATGAGAAGATACACACTGGTAAGAGAATGCCCCATGAAGCTATGATTGAACTATGGTAGCCAATGATTGGTCAAAGATCTCACCTGTTGAATGTTGATGTTACTAGCTCACAGAATAACCTGTCCATTTGACTTTCTATTAGGTGAGAAGCCCTTCCGCTGTGAGGAGTGTGGCATGAGGTTCATTCAGAAATACCACATGGAGAGGCACAGAAGGACCCACAGTGGAGAGAAGCCCTATCAATGTGACTACTGCCACCAGGTTGSTTATTTATGTTATCAAAGCAAATGACAATGAACTTAAGAGTTGGGCTTGACAAGACTGCACAAACACCTCTGGTTTATAAAGCATGCAGAAGCTATTTAAAAAAAAATATATATAAAAAAAAAATAATAATAAATGTACTACTGTCCTTGTATGCCACAAACCCATTCTTGTTTCCGACAGTACTTTTCCAGAACAGACCGGGTTCTAAAGCACAGGCGTATGTGCCGTGAGAGGAAAGCCCAKAAGACAGCAGCAGCGGGGAAAGATGGAGGACTCCTGAGCGACACAGAATCTCTGAGCTTCTCCTTCCCTGCCAAGGAGTGCTCACTGCCCAAGAAGAAACGCCTGAAGACCTCAGACAAGTCTCAATGTGCTCTCTCAGCTGCTGCCACTGAAAACGTTGCCACAGTCGCTTCTCTTAGCGACATGGATAGGGAGGTGGAGCAAAGACCGAGCAAAATTGAATGTCTACCTCTCTATGTGGTTACCTCCAAGGTGGTCAAAGACGAGTATGTGATGGCAGATTATTCTGTGGCACTTCCTGACTCATCTAGTGGGCGGCAGTTGGGGCTGGGTGGGGAGAATCTCTCCTCTGAGGAGATTCATCCTCCCAAGCTGGTCCTCAAGAAGGTCCCCAAGAGGAGTCTGAAGCAACCAACTGAACCTGAACCACCTGAGAGTTTGTCCCCTTTGTCCTCTTTCGAAGACTGCAAAGTCACCAGYTACACGTTTGAGATTGTTGACAAACAAGGTCTTCTGGACGTGGATGTGGCCAACTCTGACCTGGAGCCAGTAGACGCTCTACCAGGAGGGCAGACGAAACCAGCATCCAGCAGCACACACTACGACGATGCCGTGCAGTTCCTGAAAAAGAAGAGGTATCTCCAGCAGGTCGCTATGGCCAACAACGACAACCGAGATTACGCTGTTAATGTAAGCAGCATCGCGTCCCAGCCTTCCGCTACACAAGTCGCAGTGGCCGGCGTCATAGACGAAACCGTTCCCGCCACCATCTTGGAACCCCAGCCGTTGAGCGTCGAGCTCAAGTCCAATCACGACAAGAACGTGCTCCCGGATGAGGTTCTCCAGACTCTCCTGGACCACTACTCAAACAAGGCCAACGTGCAGCCAGATATCTCCTTCAGTGTGGCCGACACTGAGGTGACATCCAGCATCTCCATCAACTCCTCCGATGTGTCTGAGGGCAGCCCGGTAGAAAGCTTGGGAGGTAACTCTCAAGCCCCATCAGCAGAGAAATCTAGCCTCCTGCACGAGTACTCCAAGTTCCTCCAGCAAGCACTGGAGAGGACCAGCCAGAACGATAGCTACCTGAGCAGCCAGAGTCTTACCTTTGTCACCGAGAGCCCCAGCCTTTCCAACCAGCCTCTGTTCTCCACAGAGAAGCAGTACCCTTCCCCCAGCAGGTTTACCACTGGTACTGGTAGGTCAGGGATGAARTCTCCACTAAGGTCTACCTTGGAGAAACCCCATTTTGGACTCCTTGTAGGGGACTCCCAGCACTCTTTCTCATTTTCGGGGGATGAAACCACTACCTCGGCCGTGTCGCCAACCGAAGATTTTCTGGAGGGAGTTGKGTCCTCGAAAAAGACTGATGCTCAAGGGTTGCATCAGACTTATCAAATCAGCACCTTCGATCAGAACTTCCCGTCGCAGTTCCAGACCTCACGTTCTGGAATCATCTCCCAATTTACTATTGCCAATGGACAAGTCAGTCTGCGAAGTCACGGAACAGACTTCTCTGAATTCCCCATTGAGACAAGGTCTCAATTGAACTCTTCCCCTGATGCTACAAGCAGTCAAACGTTTGGTTGAGGATAATATTTACATTATTCTACGATAATTTTAAAAGGCACTTTATACCCATATCCTCTGTCCTGCCAAAATAGGTTACACTGCAAAGGTGGGTGTTGCTCAAAGCATTTAATGATTTAAAAATATATAATTTTCTGTTATATTAAAGGGGTCAATTTTGCGAATCGTGAAAACATAAATAAAATAATGTATATGAAGCAAAACATTAAATTGGGTTGTTGGGGAAGAAACTACAGCCCGACCTATGTTTTTTGGTGTTNGATATACTGTTTTACAGCGTGGAAATTAAGTGTCATTTTCCCACACTGAATTCTCAAATTGCCATCCAAAAAGGCAATTGTCCAATAACTATGCTTCAAATGTTGATTTCATACATTGTGATAATGAAGGAAAAAGGAAACCGCACACTGCTCTTGATAGTATCACCGATATTTAATAAGCTTACGTATCGGCCACACGGCCTTCGTCAGAGCTTTTGGGATTTTTTGAAAGTTGCACCCTTATGTAGACCTGGCCCCACCCACATCCGTTCTACACATCGAAGGGGGTTGGAGGCAAAGGAAAAATACATTGTGATAATGACACATCATGAGAATGGACACAAGTGTTCAGATCAGCCCAGTAGTGAAATGGATTTGATTGCATAGTCACTCTATTTTTGTCTCCAATTTCATTTTCTGCTTGACTTCAATCATGTTTCTTCCACCTTTTTATTGCTTTAACTCTAACTAGGTATCTGTGCCTGTATTTATAAAGTGTCTCAGAGTAATAGGAAAGATTTTAACTAACCCAAGATAGACCAGAGCCTGTAGTTTCCAATGGGCACAAATTAATCATAGTGGGCAGAACAAGCAAGGAGGTGGGCAGAGCCAAGCACGAGCTAGTGAGATCCTATTGGCCTGTTCTAGCATTTATTTGCATATTTACGTTCGGGAATGCCTACACTGAAGTACGCGTGTGCTATAACTCAATTCGCCCTTGCACTCSTAACAAACGCAATTTAAAAAAAACTTTGGCGAAGGGTGAAGTCTACAAAAKGCAGTCTAATCTGTTGGAGATTCTAGTTTTGGAAACAGAACTGTATAGAGATCAAATGTTTAATCAATGAGAAKATTTGTAGAATGTCTGCCAAAATCGTTCTCGCTCCATCTTTTCCCACTGCCGGCCACTGAGCTTCCTTACATCCCCATAGTGAGTGGAAACACCAACCGGATGCTTCACAATTATTTATATATCTGGCTCATTGTTTTAACTGTGGTAATGGTGCTGGTCTAGYGTCAGTTTTGCCTTTTCGATCATAATGTATGGACAGGAGGGGCTGGTCCTAGATCTCTGAGACCATATGAAGGGACCCTGTTACCATGTGACATGTTGGCATAACAGTCCTGCTATATAACTGCTGAATGTAGAGTTGTCCACTTGTTGATTATGTATAGTTGCTTGCTAGACTCCTGTTTTCAAGTTAACACCATGGTAAGAGTGGGTATCCTCATGGTGTATAGCCTGAAATATATAGTTTTGATTTGATCTTATGATGATCACAAGATTTTCATTTGATCAACCTTAATTTGAAGTCATGTTATTCTAAGCTCTACCCCTGAAAGAAATGTATGAGTTTGTATGGTTGATGGTGTGGAATCAAGTATATAATTCATCATCAATCACCAGAACCAGAACTTAATAGGTTGTTATAATGGCTAAGACAAATCTAAACATTTGATTTTTCTTAATATTAAATTGTTTGCACAATGGACCTTAAGTGAGGTCATGTGTTGATAACCTCATTCAGYTCATTTTAGAGTTTAGATTATGGTTCAAATGAAAACCGAAATGCTTTGGTATTGGTCATAAAAATGTTACACATATTTGATGCATGCACTTATCAGGAAACAAATCATGGGTCATTGCTTATGTATTAATCTAAACAGTCATAGGATACTTGAAATTCTCGAAGGGTTGGTACTCTTCGGGYCGGTTTCCCAGTACCAGGTTAAGACCACAGGACGAAAAAAAATCTAAATGTAAAATCTCCACATCAATTTATTTTTAGTTCATGAGTGGAATGGGAAATAAGTCTTTGAATATATATAAAATAAACGTTTTGCACACACTTCATTATGGGAAAATGTATGTCAATCATTGTAAGATAATTGCCCATTCAGCACTACTTTATATCGTACATTAACACATGTAGCTGTAAGAGATTCAAACGATTGCTCCGTTTTATTTAGGCTCCTGTCCTGGAAAATACAGTTGAAGTCGGAAGTTTACATGCACCTTAGCCAAATACATTTAAACTCAGTTTTTCACAATTCCTGACATTTAATCCTAGTAAAAATTCCCTATCTTAGGTCAGTTAGGATCACCACTTTATTTTAAGAATGTGATATGTCAGAATAATAGTAGTGATTTATTTCCGCTTTTATTTCTTTCATCACATTCCCAGTCGGTCAGAAGTTTACATACACTCAATTCATATTTGGCAGCATTGCTTTTAAATGGTTTAACTTGGGTCAAACGTTTRGGGTAGCCTTCCACAAGCTTCCCACAATAAGTTGGGTGGATTTTGGCCCATTCCTCCTGACAGAGCTGGGTTTGTAGGCCTCCTTGCTCACACACGCTTTTTCAGTTCTGTCCACAATTTTTCTATAGGATTGAGGTCAGGGCTTTGTGATGGCCACTCCAAAACCTTGACTTTGTTGTCTCTAAGCCATTTTGCCACAACTTTGGAAGTATGCTTGGGGTCATTGTCCATTTGGAAGACCCATTTTCGACCAAGCTTTAAGTTCCTGACTGATGTCTTGAGATGTTGCTTCAATATATCCACATAATTTRCCTTTCCTCGTGATGTCATCTATCCCATGTGCAGTTGCAAACCGTAGTCTGGCTTTTTTATGGCAGTTTTGGAGCAGTGGCTTCTTCCTTGRTGAGCGGCCTTTCAGGTTACGTCGATATAGGACTTGTTTTACTGTGGATATAGATACTTTTGTACCTGTTTCCTCCAGCATATTCACAAGATCCTTTGCTGCTGTTCTGGGATTGATTTGCACTGATCACACCAAAGTACGTTCATCTCTAGGAGACAGAACGTGTCTCCTTCCTGAGCGGTATGACGGCTGTGTGGTCCCATGGTGTTTATAATTGCGTACTGTTGTTTGTACAGATGAATGTGGTACCTTCAGGCATTTGGAAATTGCTCCCAAGGATGAACCAGACTTGTGGAGGTCTACAAAAAAAATTGCTGAGATCTTGGCTGATTTCTTTTGATTTTCCCATGATGTCAAGCAAAGAGGCACTGAGTTTGAAGGTAGGCCTTGAAATACATCCACAGCTACACCTTCAATTGACTCAGGCTAATTTACATGATTTATCAGAAGCTTCTAAACCCATGACATCATTTTCTGGAATTTTGTAAACTTCTGACCCACTGGAATTGTGATACAGTGAAATAATCTGTCTATAAACAATTGTTGGAAAAATGTACTTGTGTCATGCACGAAGTAGATGTCCTAACCGACTTGCCAAAACTTTGTTAACAAGAAATTTGTGGAGTGGTTGAAAAACGAGTTTTGATGACTCCAACCTAAGTGTATGTAAACTTACGACATKAACTGTATATTTTATTAGTTCTGTGCTTTTTGAAGTATTTCTAGCCTCCACCGTATGGTTCATAGTCAATCTTGGTGACTGTCAAGTCAATAAACTACTGTAGCTCCATCTGCACTTTCTGAAACATACAATTCAAGGTTAATGGTAACTTTATATTTAAATGGAAGTGCAACTTTCCCCTCTTTTATAAGCGCTTCCCTTTCACACATTTTAGCCCTCTTGGTATTTCAGCAAAGACTGACCACTGGCATCGCTTCCGATTTSCTACCTTCAGGGCACAGATATTTTAAATCAAACTTTTTTTTGCAATATACTGGTTATTTATTATTAGGGGTTTCTCTGTGTGCTTTCACCTTAGTAAAATTGTTAGGATGGCTTTTAATGCCCCATAAAGTTCTGAACATCAAGCTTTGACTTGCAAAATTACATTTTAATTAAGTAAATTGTCTATTTCTTTATAGGTATTACTATTACAATGCATAACTTTCTGAATAGTTAGGCAGAGGTTACATAAAAGGGTTTCTATGGTATATATTGAATCAGAATAATTGTTGCATGTGAAGCGAAACACAACAGCCACATTTGAAATGTACCTTGACAAAATGAAATGAGTTTTCTTTTTATATTCCCTTAGTCATTTTTGTCTTGCATGATGTCTCTCCTTTGCGCTTTATTGTTAATGTGTCTTTAAAGTTAAATTGTTTAGTTAACATGCTAGCGATTTAAATCTATCTTGTCAACATTGTTTTACATCAAATGCTAGCTTCTCTAACTTGTTACATTTCTACAATAGGTTAAGAGATTAGATTTAATGTTAGGTGTTACAGTACCCTTGTTCTGGTTTCAACAGCTATAAAACTTTACTCTGTAAACATTCCCTCTGTACAATGTATAGAAAGTTGGTCTCTCTGCTATAAGTAAGTTGTGTATTTTCTGTTCTGGACAACCTGGTGTAATAGCTACATGAGTGGAGACTGGTCTATAATGTTTTATGGAACCTCTTTCTTTTCATTAGGTTGCCAAAGAAATMTATTGTTTGTCAATACACAGCTACTTCATGTTCTGTGAAACCATAGCTTTTTGCCACCCATTTTTGGAATTTCTCTCAGTAGTGATTTGAATAGCCTCGGACCACAGCTATGATTTGACCTGCAGTAATGAAGTCCACCCATCCTTACATGAWCTAGTAGTTACAGTATTGTGGACTGGACTGTCAGTTTTAAGAATACCTGGAGTATCATCCTCCTAAATTAATAAATTGATTATTCATTGTCATGTGGCATATAGTTGAAATGTTGACATTTAAATGAATCAATCATTAGGTGGTTCCAAAAAACGATTTTCATTTTGTTAAATTATCATCTGATTGTATGGTTTTAGTGTTCAATGAGACCTACTGTACACTAGTGAAAGAAAGCACTTTCAAAAGCATAGTGTATAGTCGCATGTTTATTTCTCCATGACTATCTAAGACTGTGTTTACACAGGCATCCCAACTCTATTTTTCTACTAATTGGTCTTTTGATCAATCAAATCTGCTCTATTGCACATACTTGGGCAGAAGATCAGAATTGGGCTGCCTGTGTAATCACAGCCTTAGAGACAGAGTGTACAAAACATTAGGAACACCTTCCTAATATTGAGTTTTGCCCTCAACAGCCTCAATTCAATGGGGCATAGACTACAAGGTGTCAAGCGTTCCACAGGGATGCTGGCCCATGTTGACACAAGTGCTTCCCACAGTTGAAGTGGATGTAACAGGTGACATCAATAAGAGATCAAAGCATTCACCTGGTCAGTCTATGTCATGGAAAGAGCAGGTATTCCTAATGTTTRGTATACTCTGTGTATATAATACCTATAATTTTTAGACCCCAAAAGCAGCACCTTCAACCGCATACAGAGGGAACTGAACATATTTCTGTTTATTGTTGTGAAAAAAGCAACCAATTTTGGGGACAGTTCCACCACTTACAGTAACSCCCTATCCATAAACTGACCGTAAGTGTCCTTGTATAAGCTGGTGAAAAATGAAACTTGTTTCATCAATGTGGGGGGYAAAAATATCAATGTTAAAATATTTTGACAAATATTTTGTTCTATTTTTGAAAATGCAATGTGTCACTTGTAAAAAGGTTATTCTGATGTATGTAAGTCATATACAGTCATTATTGCAGACGGTTCTCAGTTTAATATTAGGTAATTGTTTGATTGTGAATATGTTGAGCTTGGGCAATTGAGGACAAAATCTTAATTTTGAGAGTTATTTTGACTCAGATTTTCATATTGGATCATTGAACTAAAGGAAGCATAAAAAACAATTGTTAGTCAAGTTATAAAGTATTGAATTATTCAATTTCACAGGTGGTTGATCAAAAGCCAGATGTTGATTTGCATACTCTTTTAAGTTGTCCATTCGAGTGATCTGTTTTTTTATATATATAAATATGTAATGTACTGCTTTAATTGTAGCTGATTTATTTCAGTAAATTACTATTAGATGTAAGATCTGATTTTTCAATGTATTTTTTTATTTGGAAGGACATGATGAACATTCTCAGTACAGCAGGCCTACAGTTTCTTAGTAATATAAACTTCATAATTAAAGGTAATTGATTAGGCTCTTTTTCCATCATAGGGCATATAAAATACACAAATAGTCTAACACTTGTGAATTCYCCTTGGTATTTCAATTGGATTGCTGCCAAATGCACCTTTGAAGGTTGGCCAAAACTAACAAATGGCGTAGCTGTATCTTTTTGGAGCAGAGCAACACACCTATAAAGTGGCATTGGACAAAACAAACATTTACCTGCTGACGTTAGTCGAACACGTTGCAATACTACGCTTATGGTGCAGACAGAGTGTGAGGGTAAACCATACGGTTGGATWATTTTTTATCACAACATTAYTCATTTATATGATCTTTAATGTACTTTTATTGTATTAAGATTTTAGAATGAGAAACTCGATATTTGGAACAGGCTGTTTTTGAGGACTTCAGTTGATGGGAGTTCATTTTTGAGGTAGGTCAAGAAATATCATTGTGCCGATTTTTCACGGATCCAACATCAGATTTGCTGAAATAAGGACGATTTGAGATTACATTTTTTAGATCTGCGTTTATTGAACTGTTCCTATTTCCYATTGACAACAATATAGCCTATATGCATAATCGTGAAAAAACAACACATTTAATATAACGGACGTGATTTTCTGTCMTGAAAATGCAATCGTTTTCCTTACAGACTAAATTACATGTTGCCCCAGTGAATACATTTTATGTCAAGGAATGTARCGGTAATTCGAGAAAAAAATGTATCGTCGAATTCAACCACTACCCTACCATGATCCAGGCAAGTCAGGCTCGTGCTGTTGCATAATCCCACCTACTGCCTGCATCCGGGTGGCTGTTTGGTTGTCACACCTCTATTTGGCTCTAGGYAAGGTAACGCAATGATTAGGCTACCTTTGTATCTCCACATTTAAATAAGCTCATGATTTTTCCCATCAAATAAGGATACATAATTGTATAGCTTATTTCTGAATCACTATGCCCTATAGATAGAAGTTTGTCTGAAAACCAAGCATTTCAGACAATCTTGCCCTTTGATTTTGTATACTTTGGGGGTTAATGAATATACAATGCACATTGACCTTGTTTCAAGGTGAGTCACTCAGTTTTAAACTTTGATGTACTTTATGTATCCATCCACTCCAGGGTACTAAACTGGAGTGCGTGCAGGCAGAGGTTTGGTCAAAGCGGTTATGGAAGCGTTGCCATTCGGCTGGATGCTCCACAGGTCTAACGTGGGGGATGTGACAGAACTTCTGAAGGCTAGGGAGTCTATGAGGGCCAGCGGCAGTAAAACCACACCTGTCCAGGATCTGTTCCATGAGGACGCTCAGGTAGGTTACAAATGCTGCCTGCCCTGATGGTATGAGGAAGTCTTCTTTGATYACATAGTTGGAGCCTGGTCCAATATATGTTTGTGCTGTCTTGTGAAATCTCATGGTCATTGTTATGGCGTTGAGTTGGAAAGAAAACACAAACAGATCTGGGACCAGACCAGTGCCGACCCAGTTAATAAAGCCGCATACGAACATGGTCTCTTTTTTGCTTTCTTAAGGCATCTCCAAAATGCAGATGTTTCTGAGCCTGGCTCAGTCGATCAATCAATCACATTTATTTATAAAGCCCTTTTTACATTAGCCGATGTCACAAAGTTCTATACAGAAAACCATCCTAAAACCCCAAATAGCAAGCAATGCAGATGTAGAAGCACGGTGGCTTGGAAAAACTCCATAGAAAGGCTGGAACCAAYGCTGGAACCAAGAAACCTAGAGAGGAACCAGGCTCTGAGGGGTAGCCAGTCCTCTTCTGGCTGTGCCGGTTTGAGATTATAACAGTACATGGTCAAGATMTTCAAACGTTCATAGATGACCAGCAGGGTCAAATAATAATGCAGCAGCAGGTCAGCACCTCAGGAGTACATGTCAGTTGGCTTTTCATAGCCACATTCAGAGTTAGAGACAGCAGGTGCTGTAGAGAGAGAGAGTTTAAAACAGCAGGTCCGGGACAAGGTAGCATGTCCGGTGAACAGAACAGGGTTCCATAGCCGCAGGCAGAACAGTTGAAACTGGAGCAGCAGCACGACCAGGTGGACTGGGGACAGCAAGGAGTCATCAGGCCAGGTAGTCCTGAGGCATGGTCCCAGACCGAATCTGCGTCTCTCACAAGGATAGGCAGACCATTCCATAAAAATMMAACTCTATAGGAGAACGCCCTTCCTCCAGGTGTTTGGGACAGTAACGTACGTGTAGGTATGTATGGCAGGACCAAATCGGAGAGATAGGTAGGAGCAAGCCCATGTAATGCTTTGTAGGTTAGCAGAAAAACCTTGAAACCAGCCCTAGCCTTTACAGGAAGCCAGTGTAGAGAGGCTAGCACTAGAGTAATATAGTACTAGTAATAATATATTTTTTTAATAAAAAATAAAATTGAATCTAGTCAAGATTCTAGCAGCCGTGTTTAGCACTAACTGAAATGTATTTAATGCTTTATCCGGGTAGCTGGAAGGTAGAGCATTGCAGTAGTCTAATCTGGAAGTGACAAAAGCATGGATTAATTTTTCTGCCACATTTTTGGACAGAAAGTGTCTTATTTTTGAAATGTTACAAAGATGGAAAAAAGCTGTCCTTGAAATAGTCTTGATATGTTTGTCAAAAGAGAGATCAGGGTCCACAGTAATGCCGAGGTCCTTCAGTTTTATTTGAGACTACTGTACAACCATCCAGATTAATTGTCAGAAGATCTCTTTGTTTCTTGGGACCTAGAACTAGCATCTCTGCTTTGTCTGAGTTTAAAAGTAAAACAGTTGCAGCCATCTACTTCCTTATGTCTGAAACACAGGCTTCTAGGGAGGGCAATATTGGGGCRTCACCATGTTTCATCGAAATGTACAGCTGTGTGTCATCCGCATAGCAGTGAAATTTACAGTTGATTTGTCAGAGGACAAACCATCCACAGAGACAAACTGATATTTTTCCAACAGATGAGATCTAAACCAGGCCAGAACTTGACGGTGTAGACACATTTGGGTTTCCAATCTCTCCAAAAGAATGTGGTGATCGATGGTATCAAAAACAGCACTAAGGTTTTTTGATGACCCTTGGTTGATGACCCTAAGCAGATTATTTGTTGTGATTGCAAACGTAATAAATTGGTTGTCCGATAGTCGAGGATTATGAGGAAAAACATTAAGATCCACAATATTTAGGTCCAGAGTATGACTGTGGCAGTGAGTAGGTCCGGAGACATGTTGGACAAAACCCACTGAGTCGATGATGGTTTCGAAAGCCTTTTGGAGTGGGTCTGTGGACTTTTCCATGTGAATATTGAAGTCACCAAAAATGTGAATATTATCTGCCATGACTACAAGGTCCGATAGGAATTCAGGGAACTCAATGAGGAACGCTGTATACGGCCCAGGYGGCCTGTAAACAGTAGCTATAAAAAGTGATTGKGTAGGCTGCATAGATTTCATGACTAGAAGCTCAAAAGACGAAAGTGCAGTAATTTTWGTTTTTGTAAATTMAAATTTGCTATCATCATGAATCACGTTGACAATCTACTGGCAAATCCTACTGGCACTGTATCGGTGCTCATTGGCCAATGACCATAAACATTACACAACAAGTTGGAAATCGCAAATTCAACAATGAGTGGTTTGGAAGGAATCAGTTGCGGAACATTTAGTGCTGTGGTGGTCACATTTCGTCAGCCGGTGATTGTCAAGCACATAACTGTCGGTCTCACGGTAATTGACTGTTAATCAACATAAACATATTTAGCATCTTCTGGKTTCCACACATAGCCTACCAGCTATTTTAAAAAGTCTAATAAATCCATTTTATATAGCCTACACCTTCACAATAAATCCATTTTTTATTTTATTTTATTTTAGACAGGTCTAAAGAAGCATTATATGGAGACAGACAATATTGTCTATTTCAGATGAAAAGAATAGCATACTCTGAGTTGTCCTTATGCTAGGTCTTGATGTGGCTACGCCATATGGCTGTGGGCTACACTAGTTAATTTAGCAGACAAGATTTGCTTATAGTTCAGTGGCATTATTTTATATTATGTTCAAATCAAATTTTATTTGTCACATGCGCCGAATACAACAGGTGTATTCGGTGAATACTTAGTGAAATGCTTACTTACAAGCCCTTAACCAACAATGCTTTAAGAAGTTAAGAAAAATAAAAAAATTAGAATTGTTAAGTGAAAAATAGAAAATAAAATTAACAAATAATTAAACAGCAGCAGTAAAATAACAAGTGAGGCTATATACAGGGGGTACCGGTACAAAGTCTATGTGCAGGGGCACCGGTTAGTTGAGGTAATTGAGGTAATATGTACATGTAGGTAGAGTTAAAGTGACTATGCATAGATTATAAACAGAGAGTAGCAGCAGCGTAAAAGAGGGCTCTGGGTAGCCATTTGATTAGGTGTTCAGGAGTCTTATGGCTTTGGGGTAGAAGCAAGCTGTTAAGAAGCCTTTTGGACCTCGACGTGGCGCTCCGGTACCGCTTGCCGTATGGTAGCAGAGAGAACAGTCTATGACTAGGGTGTCTGCAGTCRTTGACAATTTAGGGCCTTCCTCTGACACCGCCTGATATAGAGGTCRTGGATGGCAGGAAGCTTGGCCCCAATGATGTACTGGGCCGTACGCACTACCRTCTGTAGTACCTTGCGGTCGGAGGCGAAGCAGTTSRCATACCAGGCAGTGATGCAACCAGTCAGGATGCTCTCAATGGTGCAGCTGTAGAACCTTTTCAGGATCTGAGGACCCATGCCAAATTCTTTCAGTCTCCTGAGGGGGAATAGTCTTTGTCATGCCCTCTTCACGACTGTCTTAGTGTGTTTGAACCATGATAGTTTGTTGGTGATGTGGACACCAAGGAACTTGAAGCTCTCAACCTGTTCTACTACAACCCCGTCGATGAGAATGCGGGCGTGCTCGGTCGTCCTTTTCCTGTAGTCCACAATCATCTGCTTTGTCTTGATAACGTTGAGGGATAGGTTGCTGTCCTGGCAGCACACGACCAGGTCTCAGACCTCCTCCCTATAGGCTGTCTCATCGTTGTCGGTGATCAGGTCTAGCACTGTTGTGTCATCGGCAAACTTGATAATGGTGTTGGAGTCGTGCCTGGCCATGCTGTCATGAGTGAACTGGGAGTACAGGAYGGGACTGAGCACGCACCACTGAGGGGCCCCTGTGTTGAGGATCAGCGTGTCGGATGTGTTGTTCCCTACCCTTACCACCTGGGGGCGGCCCGTCAGTAAGTCCAGGATCCAGTTGCAGAGGGAGGTGTTAAGTCCCAGGGTCCTTAACTTAGTGATGAGCTTTGAGGGCATTAGGGTGTGGAACSRTGAGCTGTAGTCAATGAATAGCATTCTCACATAGGTGTTCCTTTTGTCCAGGTGGGAAAGGGCGGTGTTGAGTGCAATAGAGATTGCATCATCTGTAGATCTGTTGGGGCGGTATGCAAATTGGAGTGGGTCTAGTGTTTCTTGGATAATGATGTTGATGTGAGCCATTATCAGCCTTTCAAAGCACTTCATGGCTACAGACGTGAGTGCTACGGGACGGTAGTCATTTAGGCAGGTTACCTTAGTTTTCTTGGGCACAGGAACTATGGATGTCTGCTTTAAACATGTTGGTATTACAGATCCAGTCTATGAGAGGTTGAAGATGTCAGTGATGTCACTTGCCAGTTGATCAGCGCATGCTCGAGGTACACGTCCTYGTAATCCGTCTGGCCCTGCGGCCTTGTGAATGTTGACCTGTTTAAAGGTCTTGCTCACATCGGCTACGGAGAGCGTGATCACACAATTTTCCGGAACAGCTGGTGCTCTCATGCATGTTTCAGTGTTCCTCACCTCGAAGCGAGCATAGAAGTAATTTAGCTCGTTTGGTGGGTTCATGTCACTGGGCAGCTCGTGGCTGTGCTTCCCTTTTGTAGACTGTATTAGTTTACAAACACTGCCACATCCGACGAGCATTGGAGCCGGTGTAGTACGATTCAATCTTAGTCCTGTATTGACGCTTTGCCTGTTTGATGGAGAATACAATTGAACAAAMATTAATAAAATACATATTTTCTCCAAACGATTTGAGGGAATGCGGCTATTCTGTGTTGAGTGGTTTACTAAAAAATAMGTACTCCTTTATGCTTAATTTATTAATTTAACTTTAGTTGTTCTACAATTTTTGGGCTATATGTTTTGATTTTTAATACATTGTAAGGRTGCATGATGCAACTCTAATGATGATTTGAATAAAGTTGCTTGAAAGGAATGATTTCTGCTTTGTTTTTTTGCGCAGGCTGTACACACTCTAATAGTCTCTCATTCACAATTTGACAAGCACTTGATAATTCCTAGAATTTCACGATGGCATCCCCTTTGTGGCAGTAATGCACCCTAACAAATCCATGCCTTTTGCGATCGGAGTGCTGCGTTGTGACGTTCTCCCTGAGTGTGCTACGCAATCCGAAGCGTCTCTCTATCACACTCTATCACTCTCTGTCACATGATCGGGTCTTTCTCACAGGCTACAAGTTAAGACAGACACATCGGGATGCAACTSCGCGAGTCCTTATCTAATTTCGAGGTGCATATTGTGAGAACTGTCCACATTTACTTTTCGTCAGCCAACAAGATGAGTAGGCCTAACGAACAGCAAAAGCTCTATCCTATGTCAATCTACTATCCCCCATAGTACAAAAGTTGACCTATTCTTTGCGAGAAATAATTATTACAAACATAGTCTAGGACAGTTGTGGCATGCGGTAGATCCCAAATTAATACAACCACTAGCATCAAAAAAACTTTTTTATTCAATTTGGCTGACGCAACAAAGCAGAACGTTTAGCTTAAAATGTTGATACAATTAGGCTATTTCTTCACATTATAAGTGCAGCAATGTGCACATGGTAGTAGGCTATAAGCGTGAATGTTCCATTAGCATAATGTGCTTAATTGTAAGTAGTTATTTCACCACTTTAGGTATGATACAAACCTTATTAAAACATAGGCCTATGGGCTAGGCTACATGAGGTGTGCGACAATGATTCGAACAAGTCGCAAAAAGTTATTGTGATGCTGGGCATCATTCAAAAGTGATAATATATCATTCACAAGTGATAGGCTAATATTGTCACCGATCAGACTATTCTTGATTTAATTTTGTCTACATAAACTAAARAATATATGTGCGACATTTGTTTTGATTTAGAATGGACCATTATCACGCACCTGTATCGAAATATGGGCAGCGGGAACAAAATACATGTCATCTATGCACTTAAATAGCAAATGGAGGACGCTTTTCCCCGTTGTTTATTTTCATGCCACCCAGATAGGCTATACTCCTGTTGGAAATATAAGCAAGGTACTTAATATTAGGAKATTTGAGATATGTAGTTGGCCTGTAATGAATAATCAGGGAGGAAAAAGGTGTGGATTCACATGCAGATTGCAGCAGGTGTTTATTAAGCTTTCGCAGAAGTAACTGGAGGTGGTACGTGARAGGGTTGATGCGATGGGTTATCTTGAAGGGACCAATGAAGCAAGAACATAACTTTTTGCAGGGGAGGCGGAGCCGTATGTCTCTGGTAGAGAGCCACACATGCTGTCCGGGGTGAAAGCGTGGCATTGGTCGYCGGCGTCTGTTGGCAAAGCGTTACTGGGTATTAGAGGCTTCCTGCAGATGCCGTAAGCGGTCTCCCATTCCCGCTCACTACGCCGAAACCAGTCAATGACAGCMGGGACAGTATCAGGCTCCGCCTCCCAGGGAAACATGGGGGGTTGGTAACCAAGTACACACTWAAACAGAGTAAGGCGGAGGGATGAAAACATGAGGGAGTTCTGAGCGTATTCGGCCCAGGCCATATACCGACTCCAGCCTTGTGCAGAGGCAGAACATTGTTGGCAGAGGTACTTCCCTATTTCTTGGTTCAGGTGTTCCGTCTACCAGTTGGTCTGAGGATGGTACCCGGAGGAGAGGCTGAGGGCGACCCKCAGTCGGTCACAGAAGGCTCGCCACACCCGGGAGACAAACTAAAATAGGAAGCCGATTATAGATTTAATTTTGGATTGGAGATGTTTAATGTGAGTCTGGAAGGAGAGTTTACAGTCTAACCAGACACCTAGGTATTTGTAGTCGTCCATATATTCTAAGTCAGAACCGTCCAGAGTAGTGATGCTGGACGGGCGGGCAGGTGCGGGCAGCGATCGGTTGAAGAGCATGCATTTAGTTTTACTTGCATTTAAGAGCAGTTGGAGGCCACGGAAGGAGAGTTGTATGGCATTGAAGCTCATCTGGAGGTTAGTTAACAGTGTCCAACGAAGGGCCAGAGGTATACAGAATGTTGTCGTCTGCATAGAGGTGGATTAAATTAATCACCTGAAGCAATAGCGGCATCATTGATGTATACAGAGAACAGAGTCGGCCCGAGAATTGAACCCTGTGGCACCCCCATAGAGACTGCCAGAGGTCCGGACAACAGGCCCTCCGATTTGACATACTGAACTCTATGGAGAAGTAGATGGTGAACGAAGCGAGGCAATCATTTGAGAAACCAAGGCTGTTGAGTCTGCCCATAAGAATGTTGTGATTGACAGAGTCGAAGGCCTTAGCCACGTCGATGAATACGGCTGCACGTAATGTCTCTTATCGATGGCGGTTATGATATCGTTTAGGACCTTGAGCGTGGCTGAGGTGCACCTATTACCAGCTCTGAAACCAGATTGCATAGTGGAGAAGGTACGTAAGATTCGAAATGGTCTGTAATTTGTTTGTTAACTTGGCTTTCAAAGACCTTAAAGGCAGGGTAGAATAGATAAAGGTCTGTAACAGTTTGGGTCTAGAGTGTCTCCCCTTTAAAGAGGGGGATGAGTGCGGCAGCTTTCCAATCTATGGGAATCTCAGACGATACGAAAGAGAGGTTGAACAAGCTAGTAATAGGGGTTGCAATAATTTCAGAAGATAATTTTAGAAAGAGAGGGTCCAGATTGTCTAGCCGGCTTATTGTAGGGGTCCATATTTTGCAGCTCTTTCAGAACATCAGCTATCTGGATTTGGGTGAAGGAGAAGTGGGGAGGTCTGGGCGATTTGCTGTGGGGAGCGCAGGGCTGTTGACCGCGTAGGGTTAACAGGTGGAAAGCATGGCCATCCGTAGAAAAATGCTTATTGAAATTCTCAATTATTGTGGATTATCGGTAGTGACAGTGTTTCCTAGCCTCAGTGCAGTGGGCTGGGAGGAGGTGCTCTTATTCTCCATGGACTTTAGTGTCCTGGAACTTTTTTGAGTTTGTACTACAGGAAGCAAATTTCTGTTTGAAAAAGCTACCTGTAGCTTTCCTAACTGCCTGTGTATATTGGTTCCTAACTTCCCTAAAAAGTTGCATATCGGGGGCTATTCGATGCTAATGCAGAACGCCACAGGATGTTTTTGTGCTGGACAAGGGCAGACAGGTCTGGAGTGAACCAAGGGCTATATCTATTCCTAGTTCTACATTTTTTGAATGGAGCTTGCTTATTTAAGATGAGGAAGGCACTTTTAAAGATAACCAGGCATCCTCTACTGACGGGATGAGGTCAATGTCATTCCAGGATACCCCGGCCAGGTCAATTAGAAGGCCTGCTCGCAGAAGTGTTTTAAGGAGCGTTTGACAGTGATGAGGGGTGGTCGTTTGACCGCAGACCCATTACGGATGCAGCAATGAGGCAGTGATCGCATAGATCTTGGTTGAAACAAAAAGAGGTGTATTTGGAGGGCGAGTTAGTTAGGATGATATCTATGAGGTGCCCGTGTTTACGGATTTGGGGTTGTACCTGGTAGGTTCATTGATAATTGTGTGAGTTGAGGGCACAAGTAGATTGTAGGATGGCCGGGGTGTTAAGCATGTCCCAGTTTAGGTTACCTAGCAGCACGAGCTCAGAAGATAGATGGGGGGGCAATCAATTCACATATGGTGTCCAGGGCACAGCTGGGGGCAGAGGGTGGTCTATAGCAAGCGGCAACGGTGAGAGACTTGTTTCTTGAAAGGTGAATTTTTAGAAGTAGAAGCTCGAATTGTTTTGGTACAGACCTGGATAGTAAGATAGAACTCTGCAGGCTATCTCTGCAGTAGATTGCAACACTGCCCCCTTTGGCAGTTCTATCTTGGCGGAAAATGTTATAGTTAGGGATGGACATTTCTGGGTTTTTGGTGGTTTTCCTAAGCCAGGATTCAGACACGGCTAAGACATCCGGGTTGGCAGAATGTGCTAAAGCAGTGAATAAAGCTAACTTAGGGAGTAGGCTTCTAATGTTAACATGCATAAAACCAAGGCTTTTACTGTTACAGAAGTCAACAAATGAGAGCACCTGGGGAGTAGGAGTGGAGCTAGGCACTGCAGGTCCTGGATTAACCTCTACATCACCAGAGGAGAAGTAGGATAAGGGTACGGCTAAAGGCTATAAGAACTGTCCGTCTAGCACGTTCGGAACAGAGAATAAAGGGAGCAGGTTTCTGGGCACGATAGCATAGATTCAAGGCATAATGTACAGACCAAGGTATGGTAGGAAGAGAGTACATTGGAGGTAAACCTAGGCATTGAGTGATGAAGAGAGAGATATAGTCTCTAGAGACGTTTAAACCAGGTGATGTCATCGCATATGTGGGAGGTGGAACAACATGGTTGGTTAAGGCATATTGAGCAGGGCTATAGGCTCTACAGTGAAATAAGACAGTAATCATTAACCAGGACAGTAATGGACAAGGCATATTGATATTAGGGAGAGGCATGCGTAGCCATGTGATCGTATGGGTCCAGTGAGTGGTTGGGCTGGCTAGGGACACGTCGATTCAGACAGTTAGCAGGCCGGTGCTAGCAAGCTAGCAGTTAGCAAGCCGGGGCTAGCAAGCTAGCATAAGGGCCTTAGAGGGACGTCGCGATGGGTGAAAAGTCTGTTTTTGCCTCCTCGTGCGGTGACGTCGATAGACCAGTCGTGGAATTAGTTGGGTTCCAAGTAGCAGAGGGGTCCAAGTCCAATTGGCAAAATGGGTATAGTGYTCCAAGAAACTGGCCGGTGGATCAGCTAACAGTCCAATATGCTAAAGATAGCTAGCAGGCTGCGGTTAGCAGAATGGGCCTTCAGGGGACGTCGCGCCTGAGGGGCCTGTTGGGATCCTCGGGCAGATTATGTCGGTATTCCAGTTGTGATGGATCGGCGGGGTTTCGTGCCCCGTACCGGCAGTAGAAGGGGTCCGGATATTGTAGCCGAGGAGTMGMCTTCAGGAGTAGCCCAGGAGCCCTAGCCGGGAGATGGGTCTAGCATGAGCTAGCCCCAGGCTAGTTGGTGCTTGCTACGGGACGGAAACGTTAGCCAGGAGTAGTCAACCCGGGTTGCGGTTAGCTAGCTGCCATGATCCAGATGAAAGGGTTCAGAGTTTGCGGTAGGAATCCGGGGATKTGGAGAGAAAAATTGGTCCGGTATGCTCTTGTTTGAAACGCGTTGTACGAACTGGCGAGAGCTTTCCGAGCTAAAGGTTAGCTGACTGATAGCTGGTAGCTAGTTAGCTAGCTAGCTTCAGTTGAGGTATTCCGGTTCAGAGGTAAATAGAAATACTTTAGAGAAAAACAACAGATCCACACCACATTGGGTGAGGCGGGTTGCAGGAGAGTATTTTGAAGTTGAGGTTTAGGAAAAATATTAAAAAGAATGCGAAGAAAAATATATAAAAAGATACATGGGACGAGACAAGACAAAGACAAAGGCGTCTGAATGCTACGCCATCTTGGAAATACATTCAACACCATGGACCAGAAAAGGTTGAATGCATTGGCCATGCTGTCAATCCAGCATGACTTCTGCCATGTTCAAAACAACTAGAAACTCTGAACTGGGAAATCCCAAACTTCAGTGAGTTCAATACAACTGGGAAGTCGTAAAAAACATACGTTTTGAATGGCCATCCAACCCAGAATTCCAAGTCGGCCTATTTCTAGAGCTCCGACCTGAAGATCACTGACGTCATGATTCAATCTTGTTTTTTTCCCGAGTTCCCAGTTGTCTTGAAAGTGCCAAAAAATTCAAGAGAATGCCAGACTTTGATGTCAAAGTTTGATGACAAAATTTGTCCACAAGGACCGTCGCGCCACCTTCCTGTTCAAGTGAGCACAGTACAACAAGGTGAGTCCAAACATGTATTGTATGCTGTTGCATTAATGATGCAATATGCCAGGGAGATATGTATACCGTAGCTAAGGAAGTAATACTAAGTGTAGTAAGCTGTTAATAGCCCATGTGCCTCACCCTAATAATTACTTCCCATTCCCCCTCATCGTTTTGCCTACTGTTTTGACTTGGTGGTGCACATGTAGCCTATAGKCTGTTTTAGAGAAATGTAACAATCGAATATWGTAAGAGCTTTCATTGTCTGCTTATATGCCGCCTTTATTTATCCTACAGTTCTGACTTGGTGTACAGGGAGAATACTGTAAGAACAGCACATGTTATGAATTATGTCACTGTACATTTAAAAAGTGCTGAAAAAATAGTTATATTGACTACGTTCGTCCTAGCTCGCTCATTAATGTCTTAATCGAAGTTACGGATTGCCTCTTATCTGCTCGTCGTCCCATTATGCCATAGTTTGTACATCTCAATTGTCAGTAGAAACCACATTTGTTTAAGCAAGTCAGCCATGTTTTTTTATGTCAGTAAATGAGGCTGAATGAACTGTTTCGCTGCCAGACAAGMCTCCACTGATAGCCAGGTGTAGCAATGGTAAGGATTCACTCCATGGTGCTGAAAAGAAAGCTCTGCTGTTGGGACAGCTTTATGTAGGGCTTAACAGTTTGTGGGCACTGTTTGTCACTGTTATAGTGCAATTCATTGATTGTTTAGTGTTGTGTAGTGGCTTTGCTGGCATGCATCAAAAACAATATATATATTTRTTTGCCCCACCATCCCTACTGGACCAGACTATAAAAGTTGTGCAGGTCTGGTAAAAATCGGGAAATGTCGTCTATTCTAAACTGCAGGGGTCGCAGCATCTCTCTCAGCCATGGTGGAGGGTGAAGCTGTTTGTGTGGGAGCCTGTCCTGTTTGGGACGTGGGACGGAGTCTTTACTACCTGTATGATCAACATCTTTGGTGTGGTGTTGTTCCTCCGCACTGGGTGGCTGGTGGTGAGTTGGAATTTCATTTCATTTCATTCAATACATTTATTTGACAGGGACAATGCACACCAATCAACATTTATGTACATTTACCAGATTTGGCCAGCTAGCTAGTTTTCAACTGTAGTCCCAGGGCAGGTAGCTGTAGGCAAGAGTTTGCTCACCTAGGGGTCTGCATACTGAACAGGCGGACCACAGGTTGGATCCGAACCCAGAGCCGGGTCAATATAGACCGCTGGTCCTGACCCCCCCCAAAAGTGTATAATAGAACTGTCGGGCTTCAACCCCTGGTATCATATGTACACACAAGACTTGGCAAAATGTGTAGAATTGCAGGACATTTGCTTAAAACTGCCAAATTTCTATCTGCCCCATGGYAAAATGTGTAGAATTGTAGGGAATGAGCATTAAAACTGTAAAACTGCCTCTCCTCCATCAAGAGGGGTGTGAACAGTTTGAACAGTTTGGGTTTGCATGGGTTGCGATTTGGGGGTTTGTTACTATGCCGATAAATGACAATATCCATTCGGACATTTGCCACCTAGGAAATTTGTGTGACTGGACCTTCTGAAATAGTACTTGAGTATCTCTGCCCTACGGTGTGCACATGTTGGTTCTATATTCCAGCACTAAAACACCTGATTCAACTAGTCAAGGGCATAGTGATTTGTTGAATCAGTAGTGTTAGTGCTGGGCTGATCTAGACATACAAGGACCTGTTCCATATATTGTATGACTTTGTTTTTTCTCTTGATGATGTAAGGGGAACCTAGGTGTATTGCTAGGTATGCTCCTGGTATCCGTGGTGGTTATCGTTGCCCTGGTAACAGTGATGTCAGGCATCGGCGTCTGCGAGCGCTGTGGGGTCGGTAGTGGTGGAGTATACTCCATGATCTCTACTGTCCTGGGAGGAAGAGTAGGTGGGACCGTGGGGCTCCTGTATGTTTTCGGCCAGGTGAGAAACACCATGTGTGTGTACATGTTTTCATTCCCCCTTCATCCTCCTGCAACCCTTTGCATTGTGGTAAAGGGCAACTTACCTTCAGTCAACTCACCTTTTAAAACAAAGATTATATAGCTAAATAAATAAAATAAGAATCAATATGTTTACATACAAGATCTCATGTATGTCTTCTGCGTGTGTTTTGATTTCAACAGTGTGTGGCTGGAGCCATGTACATCACAGGGTTCTCAGAGTCTATCGCTCAGCTCCTGAGCCTGCAGAGTGAGTGGGCTGTTAGAGGGATGTCTGTGGCTGTCCTGCTCGGTCTTTCGGGTATTAACCTCGCCGGGGTCAAATGGATCGTCCGTCTCCAGCTGATACTACTGGCCGTGCTGGCTGTCTCAACGCTGGACTTCGTTATCGGGACGTTTTCCCACCTCGACCCAGGTGTGTACATGGCATAGCCTATAGTAGGCCTGCTGATGTGTTCTGCTTGACAAAATCTTCTGGACTGTAGTGTATAGTGAACTGACAGAAGTGTGTGTGTAGCACTGTTAGAAGGGACTTTAGTGCCAGGAGTAGCACAGTGGTGGTGTGAGGAGTTGTTKTTTTTTAGCCTAGATCAGTGGTTCTCAAACCTCTTCTTGGGGATCCCCAGACATTTCACAATTTTGTTGTAGCCCTGAACTAGCTCGCTTGATTCACCTATTTATGGGCTTGATCATTTGTTTGACTAATTAAATCAGGTGTGCTAGTTCTGGAATAGTTAAACTACATTGGGTCTCCGAGGAGAGGTTTGAGAACCACCGGCTTAAATCACAGGTTCAATTAACAATTTTGTCCAGTAGGTGTCACTGTGGCATAATATAGCCTAGAGGATAACCACAAGCTTTCTCTGCACTGTATTTACTGTAGACRTCAGAGTTCATCATTAGCCATCTCTCAGCCCTCTAGCTTAGTTGCAAATGTACTGCACKTCTTACTTCATACTCGTCATACTCTTATGCAGTAGCAGTAGCATATAAACATACCTAGTTCTTCCCCTTGGTTAAATAAAAACAGAAATGTTTTTGGCTGTAGAGAACCTTATAGGCTCCCCATCATAGTTTGACATTTCAAGACTGTGTGTGTGTGTGTTAGTGTAGTAGATAATGCATACAGTAGAGAAAATGAATCAGGTGCTTGACTGAGGGACTTCAACTGACCCCAACTGACCACAGGACACTTCAACTGGTGATTATTCAAGAAAATAAAGAAAAAGGAGCACTTTGTTTCTGCATTGATCTGAAAGATTGAATGCATACAGTAATCAGTGATGAGGCAAGTTTGATTGACTCAGGCAGCAGTCTTGTGTAATGTTTACCCAGAATGTTTTTCATGATGAGGGTATGATGGGCGTGGTTTAGCCAGAATTTTTTGCTTTCCCCGGCCTTCAACCGGAAGTTGATCCCTGCTCTTCCCGTTCTCACTGATTATCCACTTCCTGTCCAGTCCAAGGGWAGAGAACAGTCTGCGTTTCCAATGGCACCCTACTCCCTGTGTAGTTCACTACTTTTGACAAAAGTAGTGCACTGATTGGGGCAGGGGTTATCAAAGTGGGGTCCGCAGAGTTACTGCAGGCGGTCTACGGTCAGATTTATTATTGTTCTACATTTTTTTGCTCTTCTTTTTTTATGAATATTACTAACAGATTAAAGTGTGTAATACAATGTAATAATAATCATGTACAATTTATGTTCTTAACTATTTGTATTTGTGTTCTAATTACGAGGGGGTCCCTGATATATTTGCAATCACAAAAGGTGTCATTGGACCCAAGAAGTTTGAGAACCCCTGTATAAGAGAATAGCGTGCKATTTGGGATGCAAATACAGTGTTCCAGTAGGAGCTGGGGGTTTCTCCTTTCTTTCTCTCAACAAACCACAAAGAACACTATGTAAATGGTGGTAGTGGTGGTGATGGGGGTTGGTTTAGTTCAGGAAGCTGAAACCTTAAACCTTACCCCAGACTTTTGCACACCATGTCTCTCCTTTCCAGTCCAAACCTCTCATCCCTAATGATCCTCTCTTTCTCAGTCAGAACCCAGAGCCCGGGTCTGGATCCCAAATGGCTACCTATTCCCTGCACAGTGCAGTACTTTTGACCAGAGACCTATGGGAATAGGGTGACATTTGGGACGCACSCCAGAGCTGCCATAGGGATCACATCTTGTAGTTATGGCCTAGTGAAACTGATGCCCAGGTCTTTCCTAATAAGTTGCTGCTGTGTTTTGAGGTGATCTCATGCTTTGGCACGGAGCCACCCTGTCCTCCAGTCTAGGAGAATAGGACTGCGTATGAAATGGCAACCTATTTCATAAATGGTACACTACTTTTGACCAGGGCCATTAGAGCTCTGGTCAAAAGTTGTGCACTCTATAGTGGATAGGGTGCTATTTTGGATACACCCTTGGTTGGGGGATGTACGGCCTGGTTTGGCTGGCATCTCCTTTAAAAAGGCAAATGTGTTTATAGTTTGATAACACTTTAGATCAGACTATCAGACTGGTGATTTTAGTAGAAGGCCAGCTAGGCTGGTCGACATAGGGTTACGGTGGTCTCAATGGTTAATGCTGTCTTTTATATGTATGTATTTCTGGTCATAGATGAAGTAGATGAAATTCTGAAACTGAAGTGTCAAATACAGCAGGTTTCAAGAATGACACATTTTCTCATTTAGATAGGTTGTCTTGTTACGGAAATGTTGTAGTAAAGGATTGGTTACTGCTTATTACACTACTAACAGCCAGATGGTTGCAGTTTTCTTGACCTCATCTACCTGCCTTTATAGTGCCTTACTGACTGTGACTGTACTCTTAACGTCAGACAGCTAAGGCAGTATAGAGGTCTGAGAGGTAAAGGAATGATTAACAGTTCCTCGTGGGAGAATCCAGAAGCTCTATGCCACTCCCAACAGTGCCATAACTTTGTAGGGAAATATAAATACATTTGAAACATCTTCTAAATCTCTAACATTTCTGCATCGTTATCCTGACACTGACCTGTGCTCTGTGTGGGAAASTCATTATGTGAGTCAAATGGAAATACATCTAACCCTTTAAAAGAGAATACGTGTGGATTTGTGAAGTAATATTAACCTCCMTCCTCTGTTCATGTAACTGTTTAATGTAGTCTGACAAGTCATTCCTGGCTGCAGTAGCGTGGTCTGACTCTCGGGTAGAAAAAATACAGGAGTCACAGTAGTGTGGAAACTGGACGATAAAGTAATCTTCCTCTTCATAACTAATATAATAATTATCCTCTGTCCTCACATTTTAGAGTCTGTGAATCATGCATGTGTTCATTTATTTAAGCAGGGGAATGTAAGGGTATAATTCCTGTAACCAAAGGTGTTGTCACTTCATCACAAAACACCATCTGCCCCTCTCTCTCCTCTCTCTTCTCCCCCCCTTTCACTTGTCCCTCCTGATCTTCATTTGAACTCTTTTCCAGATTGAACAGACAGGAAGTTCCATAATGTGTTTCGTGGTTTGGGTGGTAGGGTGTTAACCGGGCTCACCCACATTTTTGGACAATGAAAAAGAGAAAAGGCCGGAATCCAAATTTGAGAGAGCTGCTCTTGAGACCAAGCACCAAGTCATCACTTCCTGTGATATTATGAAGGGTCCTCCAATCAGAAGATCAGGGGCTCTTCCCAATGAATAGTGTCCTGGTTGTGGGTCATATCCAATTAAATAAATAGAAAAGTGAATTATAGGATCTCTATGGTCATGACACCATTCTCTAGTCAGCACGCATGCATGCTTTTTAAAATTGATTTGTTTTACCTTTGGTCAGTGTGGGTGAGTTAGAGGAGTTGGTAGAGTTGTGTCGGGTGAAGTTGGTGTGTGTTAACACCATGATGTTATATAAGGGTTGTGGACACTGGGGCTGTGTCCCAAATGGCACCCTATTCCCTATATGGTGCACTACTTTTGACAAGAACCCTATGGGGCTATAGGGAATAAAGTGCTGTTTGGGAGACATCCTGTCTGGGCCTGTCTGTTCTGTTGTACCACAATTACATTATCATTGTTTGGATAGAGAGAGGTCTCAATTGGTTATGTAATGTACAGCAATTTGGCTAGTATTGTTTTGTTTTAAAATCTGACCTTGTTATTATAGTTGCCAAAAGCGAGGTCGGTGTTGGTTCGTTCTGTGGTGTTGCTGCAGTGTTAGAATGAGAGAACATGAGGTGCCTCTCTCTCTCTCTTTCTCTTTCTTACGCTCTCTTTCTCTCAATTCAATTTTTCAAGTTAAGGGCTTTATTGGCATGGGAAACATATATGTTAACATTGCCAAAGCAAGTCAAGTAGATAATAAACAAAAGTTAAATAAACAATAAAAATGAACAGTAAACATTACACCCACAAATTTTCAAAATATTGTGTGCAAATAGTCTCTCTCACTCTTTCTCGCTCTCTCTCTCTCTTACTCACTCTTTCTCTCTCTCTCTATTTCTCTATTAGTTTCTTGCTCTCTCTCTTCTTTCTTTCTCTCGTTTCTCTCTCTCTTCTTTCTTTCTCTCTCTCGTTTCTCTCGCTCTCTTTGTTTCTCTATTTCACTTTCTCGATCTCTTTCTCTTTTAGTTTCTCTTTCTCTTTTAGTTTCTCTC
Organism: Salvelinus sp. IW2-2015; assembly: GCF_002910315.2. Lineage (NCBI taxonomy): Eukaryota > Metazoa > Chordata > Actinopteri > Salmoniformes > Salmonidae > Salvelinus > Salvelinus sp. IW2-2015. Next base: position 77,745 of record NW_019942870.1, on the reverse strand, counting down.
TCACTTTCTCTATTAGTTTCTCTTTTAGTTTCTCTCTCACTTTCTCTATTAGTTTCTCTCTTTCTCTTTTAGTTTCTCTCTCTCTCTTTTAGTTTCTCTCTCACTTTCTCTATTAGTTTCTCTCTCTCTCTTTTAGTTTCTCTCTCTCTTTCTCTTTTAGTTTCTCTCTCACTTTCTCTATTAGTTTCTCTCTCTCTTTCTCTTTTAGTTTCTCTCTCACTTTCTCTATTAGTTTCTCTCTCACTTTCTCTATTAGTTTCTCTCTTCTCCCGTACTATATCTCTTTATTACTCTCTCCCCACCTCTCAGACAGCCTATCTAAACCCTTCAATGGATTATTCTAGGTTAATTCCCAAATCCATGCATGCCTCACACAGTCAATTCCCTATCAGATACAGAGGTTCCATACTCTGGAATTCCTATCTTCACATTGCCAAAACATCATCATCCTTCAATAACTTCCAACATAGACTAGAGGTCACCCTGGTGAACCAAACTACCCAGTAGTCTCCTCCATGTAGCCTAACTCTCACATTCACATGTACACACACACATAATCAAACATGTTTTTTTCTTGTATATTGAGTATACTGTGCCTTGCAAAAGTATTCATCCCCCTTGGCATTTTTCCTATTTTATTGCATTACAACCTGTAATTTAAATGGATTTTTATTTGGATTTCATGCTATGGACATACACAAAATAGTCCAAATTGGTGAAATGAAATAATTATCTTGTTTCKAAAAATTCTAAAAKAAKATTTACCTGAAAAGTGGTGTGTGCATATGTATTCACCCCCTTTTCTATGAAGCCCCTAAATAAGATCTCGTGCAACCAATTTCCTTCAGAAGTCACATAATTAGTTAGATTACCCACAGGTGGACTTTATTTAAGTGTCACATGATCTGTCACATGATCTCAGTATATACACACCTTTCTGAAAGGCCCCAGATGCTGCAACACCACTAAGCAAGGGGCACCACCAAGCAAGCGGCACCATGAAGACCAAGGAGCTCTCCAAACAGGTCAGGGACAAAGTTGTGGAGAYGTACAGATCAGGGTTGGGTTATACAAAAATATCAGAAACTTTGAACATCCCACAGAGCACCGTTAAATCCATTATTAAAAAATTGAAAGAATATGGCACCACAACAAACCTGAAAATAAAGGAGTACACTCTAGGAGCTCAGATGCAAAAATGTAATGTCCAACGTTTCGACAGCCAAGCTGTCTTCATCAGGGTAAGACAAACCTGCCAAGAGAGGGCCGCCCACCAAAACTCACGGACCAGGCAAGGAGGGCATTAATCAGAAAGGCAACAAAGAGACCAAAGACAACCCTGAAGGAGCTGCAAAGCTCTACAGCGGAGATTGGAGTATCTGTCCATAGGACCACTTTAAGCCGTACACTCCACAGAGCTGGGCTCTACGGAAGAGTGGCCAGAACAAAAGCCATTGCTTAAAGTGTTCGCCAAAAGGCATGTGGGAGACTCCCCAAACATATGGAAGAAGGTACTCTGGCCAGATGAGACTAAAATTGAGCTTTTTGGCCATCAAGGAAAATGCTATGTCTGGTGCAAACCCAACACCTCTCATCACCCCGAGAACACTATCCCCACAGTGAATCATGGTGGTGGCAGCATCATGCTGTGGGGATGTTTTTCATCGGCAGGTACTGAGAAACTTCTCAGAATTGAAGGAATGATGGATGGCGCTAAATACGGGGAAATTCTTGAGGGAAACCTGTTTCAGTCTTCCAGGGGGACAGAGGTTCACCTTCCAGCAGGACAATGACCCTAAGCATACTGCTAAAGCAACACTCGAGTGGTTTGCCTTGAAGAATGGGAAAAAATCCCAGTGGCTAGATGTGCCAAGCTTATAGAGACATACCCCAAGAGACCTGCAGCTGTAATTGCTGCAAAAGGTGTCTCTACAAAGTATTGACTTTGGGTGGGTGAATAGTTATGCACGCTCAAGTTTTCKGTTTTTTTGGTCTTATTTCTTGTTTGTTTCACAAGAAAAATACTTTGCATCTTCAAAGTGGTAGGCATGTTGTGTAAATCAAATGATACAAKCCCCCCCAAAATCTATTTTAACTCCAGGTTGTAAGGAAACAAAATAGAAAAAATGCCAAGGGGGTGAATACTTTCGCAAGCCACTGTATAATATACATTTATAATTAGTATGCTCTGTTTAACTGATTTGAGAACTTTTTTTTGGTACTTATTTGTATATTGGGTTTTGTGGTGTGGTTTTCATATAGGCCCTTTTAGGTTTCCAACCTCATCTGCACACAGTTTTTACCAGTTAAAAAAAAAAATCTGTGCTATTTTTTCTTTCACTGTTTTTCTTTTATGCGAATAAATGAAACTTAAAACCCTACCCCTCTCTCTTTCTCTCTTTCTTTCTCTTTCTCTTTCTCTTTCTCTCTCTCTCTTTCTCTCTCTTCCTCGGAACCAACAGGGCTTCTGAAAAGGGTGGATATACATGTCATTAATCGGAGAGAACAAATTATTTCCCATCGTAAGATAACCATGAGGGAAATGCTTGATGTTCTTACATAGGGTCTTTCAGATTTGACCATCTGGATTAAACCTTTTAACCCCACCAGAACATGGCTCTGTCCCAAATGGAACCAAATTCCCTATATAGTGCACTACTTTTGACCCTATGGGCCCTGTTCAAAGGCAGTGCACTATATATGGAATTTGGTGCTATTTGGGATGAGACTTACAGTACCTCAACCTCGGGAGGAACCACATGAGCCATTACAAAGACTGCAGGAATAGTTTCTTTCAGAGGAATAACTTGATTCATACAAGCTTTTATTCATGTTCATTGAATACATTTCTTTATATGTTCCTGTTTTCTTAATTGCTTGTAGGCTATTGTTTGTGTAGGCTTACCATTTACTCCACAGTTGCTTATATAGCTGTACTGCTTGCTGTCCTCCCTGCATATCATGACCAGCTATGTGCACTGATATCTAAACCATCCATACTCCACATGCCCCATGTTAAATTTCATAACGAGGTGTGAACAAATCAGTCATGTCCATCCGACTGTATTGCAGAACAATTTGATCTCTGTGCTTTTCGTGCAAATGTTTGTCGGGCACCTGCGTAAGGGTTGTTGTCTGTGAGTGATCACGCCCAGTCTATTTCTCTTTGTCAAAACCACAGTGCTGTTACAGCTAGCATGCTACCTCTGTTTAACTTGGCCAGTGTTACCGTAAACTAGGTCCTGGTCCCCTGATTGCACGCATCTAGGCGGGGCGCATATGGGTTCCTCTCCTGGACAGTTACATAAGGGGCTGGGTTATGGTTAAGTTTCTAATGGTCTGAGGTTGTCTGTCAGGATCAGAGCAGACACTTCTGTCTTGATCCGGGGGGTTAGGGTTAGTCTGGTTCCCGAGTCCAGCCCTGGTTTTACCTAACACTGGAAAAAAGTCTAGGGTCTCTCTCTCTATTACTCTCTCTCTATTACTCTCTCTCGTACTCTCTCACACTCTCTCTTAGACTGCAGAATTCGGTTGCTGTTAAACAGTCAATTTGTTTTTCATCCTTCCAACTAAATATCCCGATATATAATATCCCATGTCAGAAAAGTGTTGGGAAATGAGATGTAAAGAGGAGCGCTAGGTGAGCAGGAGTGAAGTCACTGTCCACATAAGACAGTTAAGACCCACATCATACCGGCACTCTGAATAAAGCCAACTTATCATCTGATCATATCCTGTGATTTCTTTATTCTGTATCAGCTGAAAATATTTTTACTTATACAGCTCACAGGCTATTAGCATAGCCCTGTTTACACTCCTGGCTTACCACTACTAGCTAACCACTAGCAGCCTTGAAACACATTACTTATTTGCAGTTCAGCACATCAGCAGTTCTTGTACTGTTGCACAGAATCAAGATAAACCTTTACCATCATAGTAGACATTGAACGTCTATGAACCAAACTGGCTAGAACGCTGTTGTTGACCGCCGGCAGCTATAGCTAGCCACATGTTACATGAGTGCTACTACTAGCAGCGGTAAATCCAAGTATAATGGCTAACACAAACATTGGCTAGCATGATATCCTGAAAGTTATATTGGCCAATAAAGATCAGGCAGTTCAGCAAAACACTCTTGACATTCTCTCAACCAGCTACATGAGGTAGCCACCTGGAATGCATTTCAATTAGCAGGTGTGCCTTGTTAAAAGTTAATTTGTGGAATTTCTTTCCTTCTTAATGTGTTTGAGCCAATCAGTTGTGTTGTGACAAGGTAGGGGTGGTATACAGAAGATAGCCCTATTTGGTAAAATACCAAGTCCATATTACGGCAAGAACAGCTCAAATAAGCAAAGAGAAACGACAGTCCATCATTACTTTAAGACATGAAGGTCAGTCATTCCGGGAAAATTGCAGTTGCACAACCCATGATCGAATTTCTGCAAAGAAACCACTACTAAAGGACACCAATAATAAAAAGAGACTTGCTTGGGCCAAGAAACTTGAGCAAAGGACATTAGAACGGTGGATTTTAGATTTTTGGTTCCAACCGCCATGTCTTTGTGAGACGCAGAGTAGGTGAACGGCTGATCTCTGCATGTGTGGTTCCCACCGTGAAGCATGGAGGAGGAGGTGTGGGGGTGCTTTGCTGGTGACACTCAGTGATGTATTTAGAATTCAAGGGACAATTAACCAGCATGGCTACCACAGCATTCTGCAGCGATACGCCATCCCATCTGGTTTGCGCTTAGTGGGACTAGCATTTGTTTTTCAACAGGACAATGACACAACACACCTCCAGGCTGTGTAAGGGATATTTGACCAAGAAGGAGAGTGATGGAGTTGCTGCAGTCAGATATTGCTTGGCCTGCCACAGTTAACCCAAATGAGATGGGTTGGAGGAGTTGGACGTGCAGAGTGAAGGAAAAGCAGACACAAGTGCTCACGATATGTGGGAAAAGCATTCCCAGGTGAAGATGGTTGAGAGAATGGCAAGAGTGGTTGCAAAGCTGTCATCAGGGCAAAGGTGGCTACTTGTGAAGATATAAAAATATAACATTTGTTTAACACTTTTTTGCTTACTACATGATTCCATGTGTTTATTTTCATATACACTTGCTCAAAAAAATAAAGGGAACACTTAAACAACACAATGTAACTCCAAGTCAATCACACTTCTGTGAAATCAAACTGTCCACTTAGGAAGCAACACTGATTGACAATAAATTCACATGCTGTTGTGACATGGAATAGACAACAGGTGGAAATTATAGGCAATTAGCAAGACACCCCCAAAAAGGAGTGGTTCTGCAGGTGTTGACCACAGACCACTTCTCAGTTCCTATGCTTCCTGGCTGATGTTTTGGTCACTTTTGAATGCTGGCGGTGCTTTCACTCTAGTGGTAGCATGAGACGGAGTCACAACCCACACAGTGGCTCAGGTAGTGCAGCTCATCCAGGATGGCACATCAATGCGAGCTGTGGCAAGAAGGTTTGCTGTGTCTGTCAGCGTAGTGTCCAGAGCATGGAGGCGCTACCAGGGAACAGGCCAGTACATCAGGAGACGTGGAGGAGGCCGTAGGAGGGCAACAACCCAGCAGCAGGACCGCTACCTCCGCCTTTGTGCAAGGAGGATTAGGAGGAGCACTGCCAGACCCTGCAAAATGCCTCCAGCAGGCCACAAATGTGCATTGTTCGCTCAAAACGGTCAGAAACAGACTCCATGAGGGTGGTTATGAGGCCGACGTCCACAGGTGGGGGTTGTGCTTACAGGCCCAACACCGTGCAGGACGTTGGCATTTGCCAGAGAACCACAAGATTGGCAAATTCGCCACTGGCGCCCTGTGCTCTTCACAGATGAAAGCAGGTTTCACACTGAGCACATGAGCACATGTGACAGACGTGACAGAGTCTGGAGACGCCGTGGAGAACGTTCTGCTGCCTGCAACATCCTCCAGCATGACCGTTTGGCGGTGGGTCATCATGGTGTAGGTGTCATTTCTTTGTGGGGCCGCACAGCCCTCCATGTGCTCGCCAGAGGTAGCCTGACTGCCATTAGGTACCGAGATGAGATCCTCAGACCCCTTGTGAGACCATATGCTGACACATGCACATTTGTGGCCTGCTGGAGGTCATTTTGCAGGGCTCTGGCAGTGCTCCTCCTTGCACAAAGGCGCGAGGTAGCGGTCCTGCTGCTGGGTTGTTTTGCCCTCCTACGGCCTCCTCCACGTCTCCTGATGTACTGGGCTTCTCCTGGTAGCGCCTCCATGCTCTGGACACTACGCTGACAGACACAGCAAACCTTCTTGCCACAGCTCGCATTGATGTGCCATCCTTGATGAGCTGCACTACCTGAGCCACTTGTGTGTGGTTGTAGACTCCGTCTCATGCTACCACTAAAGTGAAAAGCACTGCCAGCATTCAAAAGTGACAAAACATCAGCCAGGAAGCATAGGAACTGAGGAAGTGGTCTGTGGTCACCACCCTGCAGAACCACTCCTTTATTGGGGGTGTCTTGCTAATTGCCTATAATTTCCACCTTTTGTCTATTCCATTTGCACAACAGCATGTGAKATTTATTGTCAATCAGTGTTGCTTCCTAAGTGGACAGTTTGATTTCACAGAAGTGTGATTGACTTGGAGTTACATTGTGTTGTTTAAGTGTTCCCTTTATTTTTTTGAGCAGTGTATKTTTTTTTACATTTAATCCAATTGGTATTTAGCTTATTCCATCCCCAAACACCATGCTAGTTCTGTGTGAGTGGGCCAGTTTGTTTTGCATGACTATCTTAGTGTTTTTTAAAAATCATCTACTTGCGACATGACAAATCTCTTTGGGCACTTTAGTACCTACTTACCCGATTCTCTTCCATCACCGAAGCCACCTGCCGTCGTGCTGTAGTAATACCGGTGAGGTCAGTGGACTTGGAGACTTCATTGACTGTGGCACAGGACCATTTGTTTCCCTGAGCTTCATGGTGAATCGACTCTTCCACTATTMGTAGTCATTAGTCTTTTTTGACAAAGTGAGCCCTGCCTGTGACTTAAGAACCAGGCAGGGGTTCCCCTGACCCAGTCTGCRCACCGCATCCTRGCTAAGCGTCCCCACTTTCTTCCCCTCTTCTCGAATTTCAGGCCAAACATGCATGCCGATAAACAGTGGTTGTAGTGCACTGCCCCACCACCAGGCCGTTCCCTTCTTGACGTCAAAGCCGAAATGTATTGTTGGTAAATTGCGAAAATGGAAGTGTATAATTATAGTTTTTTTAATAAACTTGTATAAGGTCCATTTTAAATGTAATATCATCAATCTATGTTGTTAGAATTGTGGAAATATATTGTGAAACCTGCCCTTTTAAAGCCTGCAGTAAGGATGCTTTATAACCTGTTATGAGCATGTATGAGCCTTAATAATAATCAGCAGGCCTTCCGTAAAATGCTACCAGAAGTTATGTACTCAATCAGGGAATTGGGCYGGAGTTAAAATGCCTAAGAGCATTATGAAAACTTAATGAATGTAAAGATCAGATCACAATGTCCACACAAATAAGAGACTTAACTTTATGCTGAATCTCTGTTAAACCTTGGCCTTTGTGGATGTTTTGTTGTTTCAGAGCATGGCTTCGTAGGGTACTCCGAGGAGCTGCTACGTAAGAACACTCTACCAGACTACACGACAGGAGAAGGATTCTTCACTGTATTTGGAGTGTTCTTCCCCGCTGCTACAGGTGAACTACTATAACCATGTTTACAGCTGCTTACATGTTTACAGTTTGGTCATTTAGCAGACACTCTTATCCAGAGTGACTTAGTATAAGTCACTCTAGATAAGAGTGTCTGCATTCAACTAAGATAAGTTACAAAATCACATATCACAGTCATTGCACAGTCCCTGCTCTAGGTCTAACGACTGTTGATTGACTCTCACATTCTAGTGGTTCAAAGGACTGACTATGAACAATGCTTTAAATGCACAATCTCTAAGGTGTCTTGCTGTTCAATGYTCATTAACAATGCCCCTTTTCTAGCCATTGCCTTCATGGTAGGTCTGAGCTTCCACAGTGACAATTTGTATACATGTGATTARAATAGTTATAATATGACAGTTATAATTATATAGTCCTGTCCCTGGTGCGTAGGTGTGATGGCAGGCTTCAACATGAGCTCAGATCTGCAGAGACCGGAACACAACATCCCTGTGGGAACACTGGCTGCCGTCTGTACCTCGTACGTGTCTGTTGTTACTACCAGCACTTATTACATTGAGGTGTTCCAGACTTGTTCCTCAGCTTTTTTTTTGCTGGGGATTTGATAAACATTATACAATTTAATCTTTATTCCCACACCAATCCCAACATGCCATGAAATATTTAGGATCTTGTGACATCATTTCTTATTTATAGTGCGATGTGTGATCTTCCATCTAACTGATGAAAAACTGSTGGTGGTATTGTTGGCCACTACAGGTGGTTCCTGTATCTGGTCTTTGTGTTCCTGCTGGGAGCAATCTGCACCAGAGAGGCACTGCACTTCGACTTCTTAATAGCAGAAAAGGTAAACTCTCTGTCCATCCTTTCCTCATTGTGACCATAGTGATTATTTCCTTTTTGAAGAGCTTACTCTCTTTCCTATTGATGATCAAGTTCAGAAGTATTCATGTCCAACGTAGTTCATGCTTCCCACACATTCTTCAACATTTTGAACATGTACACAGACAGGCTACACAAGAATTGTCTGTGTGTTCCCGTATATCCTAACTGTGTGATAGGCATAGTGGGAATCTGTTATTATATGTGTAATGAAGTAGCCTGATCACATATCTGTTTATGCTGTCTCGCTAACTTCTATGCTAATTATTGTCATTGGATAGCACACAGACCTGAGACCAGGCTAGTGATGATGATGATGATGATAAGGATGTGAAATTGTTTAATCTCAGTGGTCCCAGTGGGCCCCTTTCTAGAGCGACAACAGTATGTTCTCTGAACCCCATTTGTACAGCTGAGAATGACAGAAATTTGAGAAAAGCTCTGCCGCTGAGCCCCCCTCCCCCCAACGCGCACACACGTACTCACACACAGAATGACAGAGATTACAGAAATGAGAGAAACATTGTACTGCTGAGGTCAATACCCTCCCACCTCCACACTCTCCCCAGTCACAGCTGTCCCTACACCAGCTAGCAGGGGGAGGTGCTGGGAGGGTGTGGGCGCTTGGGGGTTAGAGTTGATACACTGTACAGGGGGTGCGGCTCAGCTGTCTGTGGTGAGGGTGGGGGGTTGGATTAGTGGGTGGTGGTCTAGGGGGGATTGAGAGGAATGGGCTATCTGTTGCATATGTGTACACGTTATCTACAGCATATGGTACAGCAGAAATACTATGGAGCTCAGCGAAAATATACAGCACACACATTTTGTACACCAAGTACTTTGCAAACAGATTTATTTGTGATTAAAAAATATATGTTTACTCATGGTAACACTTTATTTAAAGCCTGCAGGTAAATCGAATTGTATTGGTCACACACATATTTAGCAGATGTTATTGCGGGTGTAGCGAAATGCTTGTACAAAGTTGCTTAGGAGCTAGAAGCAGAGCTGCCGTATCTGTTAGCGCCATCTTTTAACTAGTAAAGTGCTACCAAATGTGTATAGGAAATTGTTCTAATTGCAAAAATGCCTACATTATGTCCTTGTTTTTTTCCTGCTTCAAACCTATTTTCACAAGGACTAAGTTGAGGAGAACTTAACTGGGTGTATTCATCATGGGGCCTCTTTCCCTCCTCGTTTTGTTCCAACTTCCCAGGTCTCCTTGGTGGGTTTCTTGTTTCTCCTGGGCCTCTACATCTCCTCGCTGGCCTCCTGCATGGGCGGTCTGTACGGAGCACCCAGGATCCTKCAGGTCATCGCCCAGGAGAGGGTCATCCCAGCCCTCGCCTTCCTGGGACAAGGGGTGGGTTTGCCTGGCAGGATGGATGGATGATCCATGAATCCAAAATTAAGAGAAATGGATCAGGGGCTCTATMTATTAAGCATCTCAGAGTAGGAGTGCTGATCTCGGATTTTTGATCACAATGAATAAGGTGACATAGATTGGGTGGACCTGATCCTAAATCAGCACTCCTACTCTTAGATTATCAGGAGCTGTATCAACAGTCTTTCTCAGGTGAACAGTGCCACAGGACTAACCTAAGCCAAAAAAGACATTGTGCTGCTATAAACAGTTTATCACATAACTTGAACTGACATGTTTCTCCCTTGGCTAAATCAGAAACATCAAACACAATATAGTCTGTCTCCAGTGGGTGGGGGGGTGATACCGGTACMATGGGTGGGTTCCATGGGAAACGGTGAGAAAAGGGCCTGATTTTAGAGTGGTCAGTTGAGTAAACTAACCTCACAGAGAGAAAGAGAACAGATGGAGCATCCCAAATGTCACCCCATTTCCTATAAGGTTCACTACTTTTGACCAGAGCCCTATAGGTTCTGGTTAAATGTAGTGCACTATATAGAGAATAGGGTGCCATTTGAGATGCTGCCTGAGTGTAGCCTAACGGTTGGTCGTGGCTTATGAAACACAGCACASTACCCCCCTTCCTTTCCTCGGCCCCCACGCCCCTCAGTATTGCCTGGCCTGTACTGTTCGTGTTCGCTGGAACCAGGCCCTAGACATCTTGCCCTGAATCAAAGCCTCAGAAACCCAGGAAGGGAGGGAAGGGAGATGGACGGGGCTGGCCCAGATTGGCCTGGAACACTGCCAGAAAGGGAGAGAGAGAGAGAGAGTACCAGTGGTGGTTCAGGCAGCATGGTTGTAGTTCTAGTCAGAGCAGGCTGAGTCTGAGACCACAGCAACTTTTTTAAACAACCGGTTTGTCTCTTTTGTTGAAATTAGAGCTTCTCAGCAGAGCATAGCATATCTTCCTCTTTTTATCTCGCTCTATCTCCCCCTCTATCTCTCTCGTTGTCCTCTCTGTCTGTCTCCAACAGAAAGGTCCTAATAAGACTCCGGTGGCAGCCATAGTCTTGACTAGCCTGCTGACCATGGCTTTCATCTTCATCGGACAGGTCAACGTCCTGGCCTCCATCGTCACCATCAACTTCATGCTCACCTACAGCTTCATTGACTACTCCTACTTCAGGTGCGTGTGTGTGCATTGGGCGTGCATGTGTGCTGGAACCAGACCCTAGACATCTTGAATCAAAGCTGACTTTGACTACTCTTACTTCAGCGTGGCGATGACCTATAACCTCCAGCCCAGAGAGAAGAGGGTTGGTCCTGCCAAGAGGCCTGGGACTGGAGCCTCATCCTTCACAAACCATACGTCCAAGCCCCTCATGACCAGCACCCACCAGGTTTTTTTCATTAGTCAATACATTTTTCMAAATTCTGTTAAATGTTGAGTTCAGTCGTTTAAGTTCAATCAAGAGTAAATCAAGTGTCAATCAAAATTGATGCAAAAACAAAAAAACAAATATTCAGGTCAGTACAATAAATCACAAAACAATACTTTTTCCCCCACAACCCACCAGGGTTATGGTACAGAGGGGGATGTTGCGAGCCCGGGGAAGGGGACCCTGTTAGAGTTTACTAGGGATATGGACCAGATCTTTCCCCTGCCCAATGCTGGTGAACAGGAGGAGACAGAAAAGGACAAGGCCACAGAGAAGGTGTCCATGCCAGGCCTGAGAGGCAGGATCAGGAGGGTGAAAGCCCCTGCCAAGAAGACTCTGATGGACAGCTTTGGGCTAGACCTTAACAGCAATGCCTTCCCTAGTGAGGGAGATGAAGATGGAGAAGGAGAGGGAGGGGTTGATCCGGCTCCCCCAGGTCCAGGAGAGTGTATCTTCCCCAAGGAAAGACCTGGAGAGCCCTGCCCAGACCCTGAGGAAGTGATACAGGACAAGGCCCTCCTTCCCGGTCGTAACCCCATAGAGCTTGACCCTCCAGGGCCACAGAGAGAAAACACTGGTGAGGAATACTTCGACTTAGAATTTTTGTTCACTTTTGACATTTGTTAGTGGTACCATTGGGCACATGGTGCACAGCTCTGATTCAGCAACTTCATCACTCCCTGTGTGTGTGGGCATTTTACACATTCTTTACCTAATTTGCAACCATTTACCTCCTTCCTACAGTACACTGTTAACATAGTGATGTAATAGTGAAATAGGTTATTGAATGTCTGGATTGTGTCTACCTTTCTGTTATAATGCCTGCTGTTTATACTTCATTCATTTCTGTAAATATGATGACAGGTTCTGACTGTAAACCAGACTACCAGGGATCAGAAATCCAACCGATGCCTGATTCCTTCTATGCCAAATTCTGCAACCACTGGATTGCACTGATTGGTGTAAGTAAGCCAGTAAAACATGCAGTATAACATTTCTGCCATATTGTATCTAAATGTATTTTCTTGATTACTTATGTTTTCCCCCCTGTGCAGGCATTATGTTCCATCCTGATCATGTTTGTTATTCAGTGGGTCTACGCCTTGGCCAATATAATAGTCGCCTTGGTCCTCTTCCTCTACATTGGAAAAGCAAGCCCTGGACTTCCAATAGGTGACTATCCATCTATGTCAACAACTGTCACATTCACACATCTCTGTGCATTTCTAATACAAGAAAGTATGTGTCAGTCACTGCTGAAGCCTTCAGTTACAGTCTCTCAGCCACACAGCTGTTCAGCAGGATAGTTAGAATAACTTAGTTAGAGGATTCTGCAACTCTGTGATATACAATCTCCCCTCCATACAATACCCTGCTTTGCTCCCCTAACTCAAGACTTTGACAGATGCATAATGTAGATCACACATGCACACCACACATGTCATGGTTAGTAAAATGGTTTTCATATTTTACAGGTCATACGAATATCTCCTATTGTATATCAGAGGAATATATTTTTATTCTGGAGTGGCAAGCTTTAGCTTATTGAATACATTGAACTTAGATGTTTTGTTTTTGAAATATGGTTTATAATATCAGCTAGTAATTGATGTATCATATTTATTACAATGTTTCTTTTGTGTGTATTTACAGGAGTGGCAGCCCGTTTCAGCTTTTTCAGATGGATTAGGACAACCCTGAGCAACCTAGGAAGGTATACAGCATCACAAAAACTTGTGTAAAATGAACATCATTCATCATGTATTCAGCTTTCTAGTTTGATGTTTGGCGATGTCTTTAAAGGCAGACGCAGCGAAATGACGTTGCCTAGAGCATCACTGCAGATATTGAGATGAGCGAGATGCAAGACTTCGCTCTCACAGTCACAAAATAGTGTCTGAYCATATGCACAAGTTCTCGTTACGCTTTTCACAACATGGTAGCTACGGAACCAAAACAGCAAAGAACTTGAGCCTCACGCTTCAACCCTCTTAGTTGTATTGAAAATTAACCCACTATGCTGTTTACTTTATGTATCTACGTCATATCGATGAGTCTACCTTTAAGGCCAAATATGTAGATAATTGATTGAACGGGATTGAACTCCGGTCTCTGGGGAGGCATACATGTACCTAGACTCCCAGACCATCGAGCCTGCACATTCTATTCTAATTATTCTAATGTCCTTTCCTTCAGGGGTGAGCTTCCTCGGGACCAGATTATCGTGACACCCTCTCTGTCAGGAGTCGGCATGGAAACCAGGCAGCTGACAGAGGAAAACCTGGACTTTGCCTCTCGGGACCGCTACCACCAGTCTTCCTTTATCGAACCAGACAGGATGGCGCACCTACAACTTAACTAATCACCACAACTCTGGATGGCTGGTCCCATCACAGACCATAGTAGCCTGGTCCAATATTTGTTTGGGCTGTCTTGCCAACTTGTTACAATGACCATAGGAGTTAGCAAAACAGCACAAAAAGATRTGGGACCAGGCTGAAGTAATGTCTCATTCTAGAATTTATAGACAGATTATAAGCAGTCAAGCTGAAATCAGTAGTCCTACTCTATGACATCTGGATTTGTACAGGTCTCTGTGACTGTGGCAATGCATTACATGTTTGAGCAATGCATTCCTCTCAATGATGTGCTCAAATGGTTATTCTCTATTTATTGTGTCCATTATCATTGAATATATAAACAATACATGTTATTTTCTTCCAATCTATGTTTGACCTCTGATTAAAATGTCTGGCTTCATCTGCTTGTATGTTGATGAGGGTGGTGCAACATTTTCAGCTGATTTGCAATTTTGTGACTTGCAACTTTGTAACATCAAGTCGATATTTCATCTTTGAGGTCTCAACTCCACACTTGTGGCATGCATGTCGAGTTTACTATTGTATCTTACATTGAAGAAATCAATATAAAGGAACAGAATCAGAGATTCGTGATATTCTGAAGTCTAGTTGAGTGTAACAATAGGCTAGTCCGCGGACGGCCAACTGGGAATTGGGTGGAAACTACTATAGCTGAAGTGTGTGGGAGGAGCTAGGCYCCTCGGATGTGATAACATGTATTTTTTCCATCACCACTTTATAGTTTTCGAATTTATTGCCCGTCATCGGATCAATAGGTGTTTAGGGTCTCCGATGTGATTTTTTAAAATAAGAAATTACTGAAGAACACACGTTCCAATGTTGGCTGTGGGTGACTCGCCGCTTCTTGTTTGGAATATACTCCTGCCTTCCGCCGATTTCGTGTCGTTTTGATTATGGAAACGTGTTCTTTGAGTCACGTAGTCCTAGCCCGTCTTTCTCTTGTGGTCCTCTTGATCGTTCTGAGGCCCATCAATGCGTGGACATACACCTCCAGCAGCAACGATATGGATAGGACACTGGTAACGAGGGGATACTTTTCTCCCAGCGTTACGAACTCTGAAGAAATAACTGCCTTACCAAAATACTTGTTTACTACTTCGGGAACTTCTAAAGACTTTAGGGAGGTATCATCACCATCAACTGGAACAGAACAATCCCACCGAGTCCGGCATTCTGATGACAGTGAGACCCGGACATTGAGTGAAGACAAATTAGGTAAGGGGTAGTAAGATAGGCACCTACAGACATATGGAAGAGGGTACGTCCCTTGGAATTCGCAAACGGGTCAATAGTTCTACACACTGTCCKATCCCTGTATGTGGCACGGATCGCCCGCGGTGACAATATCTTAAGTATGGTGTTTTTTGTTGTCAGAGGCTATTTAAATCTCAGTCGTGATTTAATCATTGTATATAAAAGTAAACTATAACGGACTATTTATTGCACGTTTATAGGCTTCTTGATCAATATTCCGGGGTATATTTAGACTAAATTAAATAACAGCATTGAGGTTGAAAAACCCAGAACAAGGTCCTGGGCTGGCATGGTTACACTTGGTCTGCGGTTGTGAGGCCAGTTGGACTTACTGCCAAATTCTATAAAACGATGTTGGAGGTGGCTAATGGTAGAGAAATTAACATTCAATTCTCTGGCAATAGATCTGGTGTACATTCCAGCAGTCAGCTTGCCAATTGCACACTCCTTCAAAACATCTGTGGATTTGTGTTGTGACTGCACGTTTTAGTGTGGCCTTTTATTGTCCCCAGCACAAGGTGCACCTGTGTAATAATTATGCTGTTTAATCAGCTTCTTTATATGCCACACCTGTCAGGTGGATGGATTATCTTGGCAAAGAAGAAATGCAAACTYACAGGGATATAAACAAATTTGTGCACAAAATTGGAGAGAAATAAGCTTTTTGTTCGTATGGAACATTTCTGGGATTTTTTATTTCAGCTCATCAAACATGGGGCCAACACTTTACATGTTGTGTTTATATTTTTGTTTAGTATAATTCATAGTGATCATTTGAAACAATATACTAAAATGTGCTTGGCAACTAATAGCCTAACAGTAGATTAGAAAAATGCACGCTGTATTGAACAACTAAGGTTTACCTTTCAAACCAATGAATGTCTTTGTTGACTCTTGTTTCAGCACTCAGCCAGAGTTTTGGAAGTGTTGTTTACCTCCATAAATTCGTATGAGGTATTGTCAGTGAGTAAATGTGGAGAAAGTGTAGAATCTTTCCGGTAATTATTTGCCCAGACTTCTTTAGAGAGTAGAGCTATTATATCCTCCTTGTAAGAAAGGTTACTACGGCCACTACCAAGAGGTCTGAACCTTTATGGCACAGGGGGCAGTGTGCTTGGCTGTGAACTGCAGGTGCTCTGGTTCAAGCACCGTTTTCCCTTCTCAATCACTACATCGGATTGGTGGCAACAGCTGTCACAAAGCCTTTACTGGAATGGTACCTCAATCTGCACAGGGGMCGAGGTCCGCTTCTTGAGAAGGTGAATAGTCTGTCTCTGTATATAAACGRAACAGAGTGCTTTCTGTTCTGCCCCGAGCAGGGCGCGAACCAGCGATCTTCTGCAAAACAACACACACTACACAACTCAAAGCCAACTGTCTTATCCAGCAGAGGTTGGCTTCAGATCTCAGGGAAGTTGTGATTTTCTTTACAGATGTACTCCAGCCAACATGCTTTGGGGCAACTTTCACATCCACTATATAAGTGTGCTACAGTCTCTGTCAAAAGGTCTGAGTCTGGACCTTTATAGAACAGCCAAGGGTGTAATTTGGTTACAGAACCCATTTCATCATCGTCATGAACTGGGCGCAACACAAATGATGGCGCTGATTTAGAAAGAAAAAAACTAAACACACACAAGCTAACTCATTGGGCCTGCCATACGGCTCCAGTCAAAAGTAGTGCCCTATATAGGGAATAGTGTGCTATTTGGGATGCATCCTAGGCCTCTCTCTGTGGACTGACTATACCATTGCTGAACTCTTCTTCCCTCTATCTGCGTACTGACTGTCTGACAGTTTGACTGTCTGAGTGTGTCATTGCTGTGTGTTACATTCAGGATGTTATCCAGCACCGACAGCGCTCAGCTCTTCCTTGGCACTGGCAGTAGGTTATTGTTCCAAAGCCCTCCAGCAGCAGTGTTGAGTCAGTGGAGAAGTGCCAGGCACAGGCCTTCCCTACAGACAGGCAGGCTGTCAACAGGCTGACGCAGAGTAGATAGGCGGAGATTTCAGGTCCCAGACCAACTATAAACCAAGCTTTAGGCTTAGGTGGAGTTTGTAGGCCCTAGTAGTAGTGGTGATACGGACAGGAACACTCCTCACCCGGGGTGTCTGTTTTGTTACCATTAAATAGCTTACATATTGTGTCTGCATGTGTAGGCCTAGAACTGCCATATCTTAGTAGCAGGAGGTCTAGTCATAGGTAGGTATATGTATCTTTACAAACAGAAACATCATTGGCAACAAAAAAAATCAGCAATGGACTTACCAATGAAATGTCATATTAATGTGACTTTAATGAGACATGAACTGTTTTCATAAAGCTTATACAAACTATGAGCCAGAGAGCCAACTCTGCCTCAATATGGACCCAACCAACATCTGCTGTGTGACTGTATTTTAACYTCTATGGCTTCTGCTAGATCAGGATTAGGAAGGAAATGGCAAGGTCCCAAAGGCCTGAGTGCACCTCCATTCTTAGGGCCCAGGCTTTTGTCAAGGTAGACAGGCTGGGCTGTCAATTGTTCTCCACGCAAAATCATTACATCCACAGGTAGCAACTCCTGGCAACGTCTTCCCTTTCAGACAAGACCACTCTGGGGCCATCTGGTGGCTTGATGTGCACATTGCAGACATTTACATTTTGGTTTTGGGTGTCTTTCTCCCCAACTCATTATGTAGGCCCATGTGACACGCTGATTTTCTTGAATACAGAAAACTCATACCTATCATCCTTAATTGTATTTATTTATTATTCACAGCCACTGAACAAAACGRGCATCTCTCCACGGTCTCAACCCGCGGGGCATCAGAAGGAACCCTTAGTTTGTCGAAAGAGCAGATGAGCTCTACCATTGTAGTGTCCACAGAGGCTACCACACATTGGGAGGACCAGACCAGACTAGCACCAGACCACCTACTAGAGACCTACCCTGCGTTTCGAGTGGACCTCAGGTCTGTGTCTGTGACACAAGCCAGACTGCCTCAGGACAGCCCTGATGCTGACAGCAGTCTCAGGCAGGACCAGTTGACGAACCGAGGCACCGTGATCCCAGAATAGGACCCAGTTGACGACCGAGGCACCGTGGGTCTTCCCGTCCAAACTGACAGCACCTACATCTCCTCCACTGTGAGTCGAGCGGGAGAGAGGACTTTACTGTCTGTGACCTCCAACAACACCTCCATGTACTCTGAGGACTCCAACTCCTCCTCCCAGTCCCGGGCCTCCACCTGGGACCTCCCGACTGGCCGCACTGGAGCCGGGGCTGGGGCCGTCACCATCAGGATACCCTTCACAGGACCTGAGCATGGGCATGATGCTACATCTGGGTCTGACTCTTACCACCACACCAACTCCTCACAGGGTAAACAGCCCTCAAACTCCCTCACTGTGTATATGTATGTCTGTGTATATACAGTGGGGCAAAAAAGTATTTAGTCAGCCACCAATTGTGCAAGTTCTCCCACTTAAAAAGATGAGAGATGCCTGTAATTTTCATCATAGGTACACTTCAACTATGACACAGACAAAATGAGAAAAGAAGAATTCACATTGTAGGATTTTTGATGAAATTTATTTGCAAATTATGGTGGAAAATA
>NW_019942870.1:53023-58371 GCF_002910315.2 Salvelinus sp. IW2-2015 | reverse complement strand
TGAGATCTTGCGCGACCCCAGATCGAGGGAGCATTATCAGTGGCTCTTGTATGTCTCCATTCCTAATAATGCTCCCACGTTGATTTCTTCAAACCAAGCTTGCTTACCTATTGCAGATTCAGTCTTCCCAGCCCGGGTGCAGCCAGTCTACAATTTTTGTTCTGGGTTGTCCCTTGACAGCTCTTTGTCTTGGCCCATTAGTGGAGTTGTGGTTCGTGACTGTTTGAGGTTATGGGAACACGGTGTCTTCTTAACAATGATAACAAGGTTCAAAACACCTGGTGCCATTAATACAGCAGGTAAACGAGGGGAGGACACGAGGCAGCCTCTTAAGAACGTCTTTGGAGAGCTCTGTGAGAGCCAGAAATCTTGCTTGTTTGTAGGTGACCAAATACTTATTTTCCACCATAAATATGCAAATAAATTCATAAAAAATCCTACAATGTGATTTTCTGGATTTTCTTTTCTCATTTTGTCRGTCATAGTTGAAGTGTACCTATGATGAAAATTAAAGGCCTCTCTCATCTTTRTAAGTGGGAGAACTTGCACAATTGGTGGCTGACTAAATACTTTTTTGCCCCACTGTATATGTGCCGTATTTATATGCCTACTGGGGAGAATGGGATATGCAAAAGTATAATTTCCATTTCTCATGTAGTAAATGGACAAATAAATATATCTCCTCCTCTACCTCTTCTATTTCTTTCTAAACAGAGTGGTCTGGTGGTTTCGTCTCCAGAGGGACCAACCCACTGACTGGACCTCTCAATGTGACCCAACAGGACCTCACCTCTCTAGTTTCAGAGGGAACCCCCAACTCCACCCCTCTGCTCAGGGTGGTTGATAACCATAGCAGACYGGACACAGACACAACAGACTCTAGTCAGCCCTCCAGAGGCAGGACATCCCAGACAGAAGAGGGGTTATCTGCTTCATCACAGCCCCCTGTGCTGTCGTCAGAAGAAGGRCCCAGCCACCCCAACACCTCTCAGGGAGGAGAAACAGATAGAGATTCTCCCTCCATCCTGGTCACTGGGTCTGAGACCTCCACCAAGTCCTCCACAGGTCCCCCTAGCACCCGGGGGGGGCATGGTGAGACAGAGGGGGTCCCTTCGCTCCACACAGAGGACAATACTATCCTAGGCCTGGGTCTAACCACTGCTCCCCCAACACTACGAGACAGTGCCACTGCCCTGGATGACTTCCTGTCTCGGTTCCTCGCCACCCAGCCTCCCTTCATCCCCAAGACTCAGCGGCCGGCGGTGGCCACAGAGGTCCTGGTGTCCACCACACCTGTTACCGTGACGATAAAGTCACAGGTCATCGAGGAGGAGCCCTACATTGTTACCATGGCAACCAGCACCACACCGACCCCMCCTCTTGCTACGACGAGGATGGTTCAGCCCAGTACCGCCACTTCCATTGAGGCCCAGACTCAGCCCACCATCATCCCTACCACCACTACCACGGAGACTACCCTGGGTCTCCAGAGCTCTGCTTCCACCCCCCAGCCCCCGGGCACCACTCAGACTCAGACCCAAGGGCCCTCAACGGGGGTGAGRTCCCCCGACGTCACCACCTTGCACCTGGAGACCAGCACGGCTCACAGCATCACCACCACTGCAGCCTCCTACAGTTACAGCGTCCCCACCAGAAACACAGTGGAACTACACACAACAGGGAAACACACTGACAGGGGGACCACTGAGATAGAAGTGACCACCGCTCCAATGGACATCAGATCTACACCGCAGACACCAGGTTTGTCAACACAGTATATCTTTCAATGCTTTGATTCTTCTAAAGTTAGTTTTGCCTTGAATTGAGCTGGAAAAGTGAAATGAAGATCCCAAAACCTAATGACTGTTTGGAACAATAAAGAAAATGGTAAGAAACTATGAACTGCATTGATATGAGATACAGTACGTCATTCTGAATCCTGCCCTCTTCTTTAGGTAGTGCCTGTGAGCCCAGCCCCTGTCTGAATGGAGGTGAGTGTCTACCCTATGGAGTGACTGGGTTCACCTGTGACTGTCTGTCATCATGGACAGGACCTACCTGCAATGAGGGTGAGCTCAACCTACAATTCCCAGCCATACTGTATGTGAGCTATTTGTGAAGTCTATATATTGCTAATGGTATTGAATGGTATAGTCTTTGTGGGGGGGAGCGGGGTGCATGCATAGTCAGCTTTATATTGTGTTGACCTGCTCTCTCTCCTCTGTCCTCTGTCTGTGTTGGTTCAGATGTGGATGAGTGTGWGAGTGGCCCCTGTCCCAGTGACTCTACGTGTGTTAACACCAGGGGCTCCTTCAGCTGTGAGTGTCGCCTGGGTCTGGACATGGAGCACGGAAGAGACTGCACGCGAGGTACGGCTAAACAAACAGTACAGCCTTTGTTTATGAAGGCTCCTATGACAATAAAAATATATACAATATTTAGGTTCTTATTTAATATACAGTATAATAATACATAATAATAATATATGCCATTTAGCAGACGTTTTTATCCAAAGCGACTTACAGTCGTGGGTGCATACATTTTATGAATGGGAATCAAACCCACAACCCTGGTGGTGGCGCCATGCTCTACCAACTGAGACATACAGGACCAGTTTGGGTTCTAATAAAGTAAGACAGTTGCACTATAKATCTTATAGCTAAACATACTGTACATATCAATACTTTATTTACAAAGTCTCATATCACATAACAATGAAAATATAAACAATACTCAGGGCCTTATAGATTAGGTTGTGGTATATGTTATGTTATTAGGTTGCACTCACTTTATAGAGGGGGTCTATATACAGTGTGTGCAAATGAGGGAAGATAAGGGAGGTAASGCAATAAATAGGCCATAATGGCGAAATAATTACAATTTAGCAATTAAACACTGGAGTGATAGATCTGCAGAAGATGAATGTGCATGTAGAGATACTGGGGTAATGTTATTAGGTTATGGTATAGGTTATTAGGTTATGGTATAGGTTATGTTATTAGGTTATGGTACAGGTTATGTTATTAGCTTATGGTATAGGTTATGGTATAGGTAATGTTATTAGGTTATGTTATAGGTTATGTTATTAGGTTATGTTATGGTATAGGTTATGTTATGTTATTAGATTATGGTATAGGTTATGTTATTAGATTATGGTATAGGTTATGTTATTAGATTATGTTATTAGGTTAGTGGTATATGGTATAGGTTAATGTTATGGTATTAGAATATGGTAATAGGTTATTATTAGGTTATGGTATAAGTTATGTTATTAGATTATGGTGTATGTTATTAGGTTATGGTATAGGTTATGTCGTTAGGTTGTGGTATAGGTTAGATTATGGTGTATGTTATTAGGTTATGTTGTTAGGTTGTGGTATAGGTTAGATTATGGTGTATGTTATTAGATTATGGTATAGGTTATGTTATGGTATAGGTTATGTTATTAGGTTATGTTATTAGATTATAGTATATGTTATGGTATAGGTTATGTTATTAGATTATGGTATATGTTATGGTATAGGTTAGGTTGTGGTATAGGTTAGGTTATGGTGTCAGTTATGTTATTAAGTTATGGTGTAGGTTACGTTATGGTATAGGTTATGTTATTAGATTATTGTATATGTTATGGTATAGGTTAGGTTATGGTGTCAGTTATGTTATTAAGTTATGGTGTAGGTTACGTTATGGTGTAGGTCATGTTAGTAGGTTATGATAAGATAAGACATTACTAAACTTTTTGAGGTATTTATTCAATATCAAGCAGGTTACCTATATTTCATTAGATTAAAAAAAATGGCTGTAAACTTTACAGACTGTCTTGAACCTTAGTTAACCACAGTGTCTGTTTTCCTCCACAGCAAAAACCTTCCTGGGCACGTTCAGTTTCAACGTCCCCCTGCTCTCCAGGAGCGCCACACTGCGTGAGATCCAGAGAGAGATCAACCAGCTGGTAAGGAGCACAGGGACATGGTGGGGAGTAGGGTTGCAAAGGGAGGGAATATTCCCTGTGTATAACCCTGAATATTCCCTGTAACCAGTCAGTTTAGAATATTTCAAGAAATTTGTACATTTGCTAAATTACTGGGAGTTTTGCAACCCTAGTGGGGAGAGAGAAATTACAATCACTGATATACAGTATACTATTGTGTATTGTGGGTCTGTTGTAGTGAGGCAGAAAACCTGTTCAAACATGATAATAGATGTATTATGAATGCAAGGAAGGTATAGTTTATGTATTATATGYTGATTATTAATAATAGTTTTTATTATTTTATTTTACAGCTGAATGCCTCACTATCAATTCTGCGTGGTTACCGGCYCTCTTCTTTGAGTAAAAAGTGAGTTTCTTCTTCCCCCGTAAGATTGGTTTTGCACTTATCAATTTACTCTGAATGCATGACAACAAGCCATACTCTCTTGGTTCTTGTGTATTTTGTCTGTAAAGTTTCGTAAAAAAAAATAATCAGGACCACATATTTAAAATGCCTTTATTGTTCAATAGAACAAAAACTCTGACGCTTTCAGCATGACCTTCGTGTGTTGTGATTTTAAATGGACTTCAAATCAAGTTTGCTGTGACATGTGTGTGTTCCAGAGGYGAGGACGGGGTTCGTATCTCTGCTGTCAACATGTTCTCCATCTCTACTGATGTGACCAGCTCTGAGGTCTACCACATCATACAGATGTCTCTGAACAACTGTAACAGCACCGCTGGACAKTGCCGAGTGGTGGTCACTCACCAACTTTCCTATCATGGTACAGCACTCTCTCCCTCCCATCCTCACCTCTTTCCCCGTAACCCCAGTCTTAAAGGGATAGTTCATCCTAATTTAAAAATGACTTATTTGTTTGGTTACCTTGTAAGCAGTCTGTGGGGACAAGGACATAATGCAATCCACYCTTTGGGTTTGTGTACGCAGCCACTGCCACCATCTGCTAACTTAGGCATTTCCTAACCATAAAACAATGGAAGTCAATGAACGACATTAGCATGTTTAAAATGTCATACCTGACCCTGTTACAACCATCCTTACCACACCTCTCTCCTCTCTCTGTCCCTTAGTTGAGAGTCTGTGTCTGGCCCAGAATACCCAGTGTCACCCTGAGCATTCTTTTTGTACCGACTCCAATGGGACAGCCTTCTGCCAGTGTCAACCAGGGTACTTCAAACTCAATCCTGAGGATCAGTCCTGCATAGGTGAAGCCTGGGTCTGGGAGAGGGTGGAGGGAGAAGATAGGTCTCAGTCCTGCATAGGTGAAGCCTGGGTCTGGGAGAGGGTGGAGGGAGAAGATAGGTCTCAGTCCTGCATAGGTGGGGCCTGGGTCTGGGAGAGGGTGGAGGGAGA
>NW_019942870.1:44526-46897 GCF_002910315.2 Salvelinus sp. IW2-2015 | reverse complement strand
TAGGTGGGGCCTGGGTCTGGTGGAGGGAGAGGATAGGCCTCAGTCCTGCATAGGTGGGGCCTGGGTCTGGTGGGAGGAGGGATTAGGCCTCAGTCCTGCATAGGTGGCTGGGGCATGGAAGGATGGAGCGAGCAGACGTTAGAGCACAACATAGCGTTTTTCCTATTGACATGTTCAAGTAGCCCCCCCCTCTCCCGTTTCAGTCTTTTTTTCCGTTTGTGGCCAAGTGAATATGAACCTGGGTCAATCTTCTGTAAAATTCACTTAATTCTTTTTATTTCATTGTAGCAAGCATCGTATTGAAAAGAAAATGCATTATATAACTGAAACGTTCTTGTTTTGAAATGATTTTAAAATAACATTCCTTATCTTACAGAATGTGGTGATGGACTGAAACGGGTCAATGGAACCTGTGTCAGGTAAGCAATGAGAGCTCTAATCCATGGACCATTCTGTTAATTCCATGCTTTGGTCTTTTATTTGGTTGTTTATATCTTTCAGGTGCACATTTGGATTTGGAGGATTCAACTGTGGAAATTGTAAGTAGGAGAGTTTAATAACAAAAATAATAATTTAAAAAGTGTGAGGAAAAAGATACAATTGAGAATCAAGACAACATAATCATTTAAAGGTATCCTTCAGGATGTATCTTCTTCCCCAGAGTCAGATGAACCATAGTCACGGGAGGTTGTGGTGCCTAGGGTGCTGCAGCATCCCCTAAAGAATCTGAATGAAAAAAAATATTTTATCAATAATTTTATTTTGTTTTTTCTTCACAAAAGTAGTGCACTGGGCTTTTACCAACCCTGTATAAGCAGACCYATACAGCCATCTGTAGTGTGGGCAAAAAAAAAATTATGCAGTCATTTTATGCAGTCAATGAAGCGCCAGAGCCCTATACTGCGAATTAGCGAGTTCATCTCGGGATTACCGTTATCACCTTTTAGCCAGGTGCATTTTTATGGCATCGAATCCTTCAGAACTAACCTGCTCTGGGACAAGCTAACTCCATTTATCCTGAGGTGTCTGAGCCATGAGTTTAGGACCAATGAAATCAGATACTCTCGTAAAGATTGTGCCATCATCCCTTGCATTTGAGGAAGAAGACTGATTATTTTATTAATCAAATGTATATTTTTTMTGTGTAAAAAATACCTATCACATTACAAATTTAGTTAAATAAAGTTAAAATAAAGTAGTAACGACAGTGTTTTCTTTCCAATCTTTGTTTTTCATAGGATTGTATTTTGAAATTTGCGAAAGGCAAACTGACAGCCGCAACCAACCATAGACATAAAATCCATAGATTACAGTTTCCATTCATGTCAAGACTGGCAGCCATTGTTAGTGTTCCCGTGAGTTTAACAGTCAAACTGCCAGTGTTAACGATAAGTAATAAAAAAAYACAACTCTTCTAAAATCCTATTTCACACCATAAKCTGCTGAATTTGAAAAATCACTMGTCTGTCATTTTGATTTCGGCACAAATTAAAATGTGGCACTGACTCGCCCATGGATTGATGTTCCAGCATTGTCTCAATGAAGAGTTTGGCGTTCGACTAGCAATGTAGGACATGCACGTGCAGTTACAAGCCTGCTAGAGTTAGCGGCAGACGGACGAGCAATGTCCACGGTCGTAGTACGGATGAAACCTGAGCTGGAATGTGAAGCTGGCTAGCTGTAAAAAAATAAAAAAGTCTGAGTAGATCTAACTTGCTTTGTAGTATACCACTCAGACCTCCAGTTTATTCATAATGTTTTGTGTTTCTACTAGTCTACAAGCTGATAGCTGTGGTGGTATCGCCAGCAGGGGGTGGCCTACTCCTTATTCTCATCATCGCTCTCATTGTCACCTGGTGCAAGTAAGACTCAATGACACTAGTACTGTTGTTATTACCATCTAATAACACAATAATAGAATTACAAAACCTAATTCCTTATTCTCAGTCCATGTTGTATTATATTTATCAAACTAATAATATCTCAATTAGAAAACTTTATTGTCCACACAATTTGGAAATAACATAAGCGTTAATAATGATGTAATAACGCAATAATAACATGCAAATGTTTTACTAAACTCAGTCAATGTGCTGCCATTGAACTAATATTTGTCTGTCTATCTCTTTACAGGAAAGACAAGAATGACATCAATAAGATTATTTTCAAAAGCGGAGATTTTCAGATGTCGCCGTACGCAGAGTTCCCGAAGAGTAACCGTGTTTCTATMGAGTGGGGGAGGGAAACCATCGAGTTGCAGGACAACGGTAGCACCAAGAACCTGCTGCAGATGACAGACATCTACTACTCTGTACGTATAGAACCTGCTACAGATGACAGACATCTACTACTCTGTACGTATAGAACCTGC
>NW_019942870.1:31662-37000 GCF_002910315.2 Salvelinus sp. IW2-2015 | reverse complement strand
TATACGTCTGATATACCACGGCTATAGTAGTAGTTTCTATATGTACTGAGTAGTAGTTTCTATACGTACAGAGTAGCAGTTTCTATACGTAACTGAGTAGCAGTTTCTATACGTACAGAGTAGCAGTTTCTATACGTACAGAAGTAGCAGTTTTTATACGTAACAGAGTAGCAGTTTCTAATACCCACAGGTATGACAAAACATTTATTTTTACTGCTCAAATTACGTTTGTAAATAGTTTATAATAGCAATAATGCACCTCTGGGGTTTGTGAAATATGGCCAATATAATATGGTTAAGGGCTGTGTCCAGGCACTCCGTCATACRCATAGTATATTGTCTGATCAGCATCCAGGACCCAAACCAGGTAGTTTGTAAAAGACAAACATATGATATTTCTCCAGAAAACAATAGACAAACCAATTAGACAGAAGGGCCACTACTTTTGTAATTTTGCTCCACCGCAGCACGTTAGGATTAGCATACACCTCCCTCTCTCTCTCTCTCTCTCTCTCCTTCCTCCGCTGTTGACATTGACCACCTCATCTAATTTTCCTGTGTTGCAGCCTGCTTTGCGTAACTCTGACCTGGAGCATAACGGCCTCTACCCGTTCTCCAGCCTGCCGGGCTCCCGCCACTCCTGCATCTACCCCGCTCAGTGGAACCCTTCCTTCATCAGTGATGACTCACGACGCCGGGACTACTTCTGACGCCCAGCTACTCCACCTCTGCCTCCTAATTTACACTTCCACTTCACTCGAACGTCCGCTCCCATCCACACAAGGTCCGCATCTGCGCACCTCCTTGGAAAAAGGTCCTGCGGACGAGGAGATTTGTCAGTGCGGAAATGTGCACCATTTCGTTCGGCAGACCTAGCAGACAGCTCAGAAGCGGAAGGTGTAAATTAGGCTTTAGCCTGGTCCCAGATCTATTTGTGCTGTTGCATACTCCATCCATTGCTGTCCTTGTCAAGCCAAACGTGGCAATGAGTGATAAGTAGTTGGCATGGTAGCACAAACACACTGGCACGCAGGCTACCTCTGCCTGGGTAGGGTTCAGTAAAAGGGCTGGCACTGGGGCTAGGTCTGAAGGTAAATTTGCATCCACTGCACTGGACTGTGGGTGGACTGAAGATCGACTGCAACAAAAACACTTCACAGTGATTTTGATCATATGATTTGATTATTTGTCAAAAGCAATAATCCATAAATTATAAAAGTTCCCATGAATTCATAATATGTGGATAAATGTCTGTTCCGCAAAGTGAGRGTGTTTGTGTGTGTGCGCGRGTGTGTGCACYCATGTGTATGTGTGGACACCCATTTGCCAACTGCTGTGAATTGTAGATTAACATTATCTTATTTTATTTCACTGAAAATACAGGTTGAAAAGACAAAGCTGCCAAACGTGTTTTGTGTGTGTGAAGTATTGTTACATTGTGAAGATATTTAACTGCATATGAGATGGAAAACATGTCAAAAATGCTATGTGTTTGTCAGATGAYGAATAGATGCACCAAAGTGGTTTSATATGACAGATTGAATGATGGTCAAGGTCTGCTGCAGTCTGTTGGTCTGAACAGTAGAACAGTTGTTATTTATTGAATATTTCAWCTGTTAGAAATGTATGAAGACATTTTCAACATCTTGCATTGTAAGAGGGACTCATACCCCACCCTATTCTATAAGAAGTAACATCTGAAGTTTGGACCACAAAAGGGTGTGTGTAGAGGAATGTGTAGTTTTGGGGAAAAGTTGTGTTTGTCAATTGTAAGAGTCCCCATGTTGCTTAGGATCGAGATTGCCCTGTGCGAGAGAGGCAGGTTGAGGTGGGAATGGTCAGAGTAGTGCAGAGGGGTCATGTGATGAGTCAGAGAAGAAACTAGAGGAGGATGGGCCAAGGTTGAGGGATTCTGAGGGGATCCTGTGAGTAGGAGATCTGTGTTAGCATAGAGGGATAGGCCAACGAGGGATATATGCTTCATAAATGTTGGCCCCTTACAGTTTATAGCAATGGTTTATAGCAATGGTCATAATCACCATTGGCGTTGGCTAATGGGGATCCTAATAATAAATTTAAACTACCACAGAAATGGAACATAAATCACAGAAAATAATGTTGTGGTGGCAGCTGCAAAGAATTACTCGGGTGTACGAGATTTGACTTCAGAATAGTTATAGTGTGTTTTTGGTGGTGGCCTGTCCTCCCAGGCCATTGGCATGGTGTAGGAGCAGACAGGGTAAAGTAGTGGAATGGGGTAGTAGGTTTTTAATGAGTGTAGGTTTAGTCAGAAGTGTACTTTTTTTTTCTTTGTTTTACAAACTGTAATGGATTTACACTCCAGTCCAATTGGTGGCGGTGATTGCCAACCACCATTTAAAAAACAAAGAAGAAGAAGCTCCCCAAGTGGCTTTTATTTAACTAATCAAGTCAGTTAAGAACAAATTCTTATTTACAATGGCCTACCGGGAAACAGTGGGTTAACTGCCTTGTTCAGAACAACAGATTTTTAACTTGTCAGCTCAGGAATTCGATCCAGCAAACCTTTCAGTTTCTGGCCGAACGTTCTAACCACTAGGCTACCTGCCGCCCCCTGCGCTTGTCATTATTCCCATTACCGCAACACACACTAGACTACTACAAAACTGTTTTCCCCGCCATACACCCTCACAATGGTGACACAAAAGAGAGATGATGTTGTACAGGTTCGCGGAACAAACGTATGCTGTTTTAGATATTGATTTGCGACTGTTAAGGATCCACAGAAATGTCAATATATGTGTTGATTTTTTGTTCAGATTATTTGTTTGCAATATGTGATCTATAGGCTAAAAGAGTTTCATAAAGTGTTTACTCGATAGTGGGTTTGAATAGCGTGAGAAGACAACATATTTGGTGAGAATCACAACATAGCATACAAATCAATTTGAGCTCTTAAAGGAGCAGTAGCATTATTGTATCTGCATTATTATTCTGCTATTTATTCTGTTATTAATATATACATGATAATAGTATCTTCTGATTACAATTATTGTTTTTCTTTTAACAAATGCAATCTTTTAGCTTCCAAAATGTAAGTATGTATCTAGCTGTCTGATAGCACCTTCTGATGGAATGGCTTGTCCTGCACTTTGTAAAAACCCAGAGTGCACTGAGTGAATGTTGGAAAAAATCTTGGTTCATTTCTAAACATATCGATGTGGAATGCAAAGAGGACTCAGACCAATGATGGCGTATAACCTCATTTTAATAGGGCTTTATAAAGCTTATGTAAAGTTCTACATTTACATTGTTTTAATTTTAATTTGTTAAAGCTCATTCATTTCTGTATATATAATTTAAAAAGGTTATGCTACATTATTTAGTTTCTTGTTGGCTGAGAGAGACATTCCTGAAATCCCTGGCTCTGGTGGGGTGTTCAGTTATTTAACACCTGGAAACTGAATTTCTACTAATCCCAGATTGTCCCAGCCCAGCGAGCGCCCTTCATCTGGGTGAAGAG
This sequence comes from Salvelinus sp. IW2-2015, assembly GCF_002910315.2. Taxonomy (NCBI): domain Eukaryota; kingdom Metazoa; phylum Chordata; class Actinopteri; order Salmoniformes; family Salmonidae; genus Salvelinus; species Salvelinus sp. IW2-2015. The sequence goes on along the minus strand of NW_019942870.1, from coordinate 33,498 downwards.
GAACATCAAAATCATCATCTACTGGGACCTGTTTGTCGAAAGCCGTTAATTTTGTTGATGCTGCTGTTAATATTTCAGTAGTTTTTCTCATCAATGTCTCTGGAAAAAAACAGCACTAACAGCACACCTCAATGAATGACACTGTTTCTGGTTCAAATGAACTGTATTACACAAAGGAGACATGTATTCTATGAAAATGGCCTTAGTCATGAAAGACAGTGGCAGACTCTTTTCCCCTCCTCGACTACAGAGTCAGGTGAGGGCCACCATCACTTCCTTTTTGCTCTGTGGATCTTCGCTGATGTCTTCCGCTGGAAGCCTTCCCCATTAGAGACTTTGACAATAAGTTCAATATTTTCCACACAGTCATCTCTGCATTTTTGTCAACACTGTAAACCTGGGTGTTGGTCAGTCTGTTTTCAGACAGAGAGCAGCTTATATTTGTATCAAAGCCTTCAGGCTGCAAGGTCATTGAGAGTTGGGTGGATGAAGGATGAAACCATCACAGTTGTATGACATTGACCCATATGCATTGTTAGATTTAGATGTCATGTCATGCTGTATTTAGTTAAAAAGGAAGATTATGGGCAAATTCATGGACACTGTTACGGCTGTCCTCGCTGAACAGAAGGTGTGGACCAAAACGCAGAGTGGTTAGTGTCATTCTTTTAATGAAAGTCAACAAAACACTTCAAAATACAAAAACAACCAACGTGACAAAACCGAAACCGTCCTGTGCAACAACAACCTCCACAGGAACAAACACCCACAAAACAAAAGTGAAACCCTGGCTGCCTAAGTATGATTCTCAATCAGGGACAACGATTGACAGCTGCTTCTGATTGAGAATCATACCAGGCCGAACACAAAATCCCAACATAGAAAATCAACCATAGAACAACCCACCCAACTCACGCCCTGACCAACTAAAATAAATACAAAACAAAGGAAAACAGGTCAGGAACGTGACAGACACAGATTCAGTCCATCTACCCCAGGACTATATTGGATTTATTGAATATTACAGTGACACCTTGACGTCTTTGACATTGCCTAAATTATTTCTGATTATGGTCAGTCAATTTCATGGAAAGAGCAGGTGTTCTAATGCTTTGTACACTCAGTACCAATTTTACCATGGCATTGTTGAATACTTGATTCTGATTGGCTAGAAGGGAATTCTAGAACATGCATTATTTCCCTATAATGTACGGTATAAATGGCTATAGAGTTAATTCTTACATGTTCTATGTTTGAGCTGCTTTTGATTTAAAAATAATATATATATTATTAAACTTTGAATTATTAAAATTTGAACGTGCATGCAGTGTACCTTTATTGTGTGAAATTGTGTTTTTGGTGAATTTTTAACAGATTTAACTTAATAAAAAAAGACTGTGTATGACTTTAATTGCATGAAATTTTCCTTTGGTTCAGTGTGACTTAGTGACTTTGCTTTGTGTGCTCTATAAATAAATAATATAGAACAGAGTAGGTCATGTTGCCTGTATTTTCCTTTTGGGCTGATGGAGACTTCAGACAACCAGTAGATCTTAGTGACATGGAGAGCTATACAGTAGTCTAATCCAAAAGACATGGAGAGCTATACAGTAGTCTAATCCAAAAGACATGGAGAGCTATACAGTAGGTCTAATTCAAAAGGCACCTAAACAGGTATTTCTTAAATTAACGCGAATAATGCTACTAGGAAATAATAATATCACACAAACAATTAACAAATGTTCTTTATTAGTTGAATGTTTGGTGTATATTATTTTGTCTTAGCCAGTGTTATGATGGGTGTATGATACACCATCCAAAGTCTAATTGAAAACT
>NW_019942870.1:16749-31637 GCF_002910315.2 Salvelinus sp. IW2-2015 | reverse complement strand
GTGTGAGTGAGAATCTTGGATGAATTCAGATCAATCACCATGCCAAGTTTCAGATCTCGTTGATTGTTTGCATAAAGATGTACTTTAAAAACAGCAGACTTAATTACAAATAGATGGAGTTCCTTTATGTATTTGTTGTCTTTCTTCTAATATGAATGGTCTCTTACCTCTGGCGTTTAGTCAGACATGTATTTAATAATAAATAAGATAAAGTTCTGTAAAACTGCCTGTCCGACTCTTTAAAAGTGATCATTCTGGGAAATTGTATTTGCATGATCACACTCAAACTATTCTCGACGTGTATCAGAGTAGGAGTGCTGATCTAGGATCAGTTCGCATTTTGATTATAATGATATGATTAAATGGCCATGGGGGTCCTGATCCTGTTGTTTCATCTCATAGTGATATGGCCTATGTCCCAAATATCTGCTACTTCCTCCCAAAGTGTGCACTTGTTCACTGATTTAAAGGAAATGACAGGTATAAGAAATAGGTGGAAACTCCCAGTAGCCCATGTCTCTACCAATCCAAGAAGTGGTGAAAGAGTACACACTCCAGGAGAAAGGAGATTGTATTGGGAATCACCCATACTGAGCATTGATTTACTTTCATCTTCCATGTGGATGATTACTTTATACTACACCAGAATATTCCTGTCCACAGGTCCATATCATAAAGACACATCTATACCACAGAAAATGGAAAGTAGTTTGTTTTAACCATACAGGAAGCTTATACATGCTACATTCATATATTCCTTTTTGGTTTGTTGGCTGACCAATCATTTACATATTTACAATGTGCATTGGTTGTATTTGAATTTGATTTCAATGTTGCCTCAGACCTCATACCTCAGATATTGACGGTTTCTTTTCCATCACTTGAGCATCCAGAGTAACTCCCTGTAACATACAATAAACCTCTGGATTTTCAGAAATGTCGTTTACCTATATCGTGATGGATGAATTGACTTATATCATAGTCAACGGGCCTCTGGCTATTCTCAACATATTGGCAAACTTGTTTTTTGCTTTTTGCCTCTTCTGTCCACCGCGAGGCAGAGAGGGACTCAAACAGCCTGTGAAGTTACTCCTGGGATTCTTGGTTTTCTGCACCACACTTTTCCTGGTCTCTCTATTCACGGCGGAATGCTTGTGGCTACTCACTTACAGCGAAGAGATCCAGTATGTGATATGTTAGTGTTGTTCACTGCATTTACCAGCATGTCAACCTCTGTTTGGCTGAATTTCTTCTACTACACCCAGATTGTCCCAGCCCAGCGAGCTCTCTTCATCTGGGTGAAGAGGAACATCAAAATCATCATTTACTGGGGCCTGTTTGTCGACAGAGTTTTCTTTCTGTTTGACTTGGCTGTTAGTACATCAATAGTTTATTGTCTCAAAAATGTTGAGGGAAACGATAACATCACTTACACATCAACAAACGACACTGTTTCTGGCTCTACAGATGGACTGCATTACACTGACCTGGTGTGTTTCTATTCCAAAATGATCTACATGTTTTTGTCTGTGTGTGATGGTGGGGTCGAGCTGGGTCACAGTGTGCTACCTGCATAGACACATGAAGAGAATGAAAGAGAGCGGCAGCCCCTTCTCCTCTCCCCGCCTGCACCATCAGATGAGGGTCACCATCACTGGATCCTGCAGGGAATTCTCTACTTCCTTTGTGCTCTGTGGATCTTCATTTCTTTCTTCAGCATCAATTTCTCTGTGGTCTTCAACTATACTTTTTCAACACTGTCATCTCTCTCTACATGTTTGGCACCACTGTTAACCTTGGTATCGGTCAGTCTGTTTTCAGACAGAGGGCAGCTGATATTTGGCTCAAAGCTCAACAGGCTGTAAGGTCATTGAAGTTGTGTGGATGATACTGTCACGTGGTACTGTAACTCTCTTGGACATATACAAGTAACATAAATGGTAGTAGCATCTGTCGACAGACTCTGGCATGCAACAACTAACAAGGAACTTTGTTCTGGTATGCAGATTTTTCATCACTGATCATTTGGACAAATCACGATTTCACAGGCGCTCACATCTTGCGAATTTCTAAAAGGAAGGGGACATTTGGCTGCAGACTTTTTATGTGAACATGAAGCTCCCAGGGATAGAGGAATGTGTAGTTTTGGTGGGAAAAGTTGTGTTTGTCAATTGTAAGAGTCCCCATGTTGCTTAGGATCGGAATTGCCCTGTGCGAGAGAGGCAGGTTGAGGTGGGAATGTCAGAGTAGTGCAGAGGGTGTCATGTGATGAGTCAGAGAAGAAACTAGAGGAGGATGGGCCAAGGTTGAGGGATTCTGAGGGGATCCGTGTGAGTAGGAGATCTGTGTTAGCATAGAGGGATAGGCCAACGAGGGATATATGCTTCATAAATGTTGGCCCCTTACAGTATAGCAATGGTTTATAGCAAGGTCATAATCACCATTGGCGTTGGCTAATGGGGATCCTAATAATAAAAAAAAAAAAAACTACCACAGAAATGGAACATAAATCACAGAAATATATGTTGTGGTGGCAGCTGCAAAGAATTACTCGGGTGTACGAGATTTGACTTCAGAATAGTTATAGTGTGTTTTTGGTGGTGGCCTGTCCTCCCAGGCCATTGGCATGGTGTAGGAGCAGACAGGGTAAAAGTAGTGGAATGGGGTAGTAGGTTTTTAATGAGTGTAGGTTTAGTCAGAAGTGTACTTTTTTTTCTTTGTTTTACAAACTGTAATGGATTTACACTCCAGTCCAATTGGTGGCGGTGATTGCCAAACACCATTTAAAAAACAAAGAAGAAGAAGCTCCCCAAGTGGCTTTTATTTAACTAATCAAGTCAGTTAAGAACAAATTCTTATTTACAATGGCCTACCGGGAAACAGTGGGTTAACTGCCTTGTTCAGAACAACAGATTTTTAACTTGTCAGCTCAGGAATTCGATCCAGCAAACCTTTCAGTTTCTGGCCGAACGTTCTAACCACTAGGCTACCTGCCGCCCCCTGCGCTTGTCATTATTCCCATTACCGCAACACACACTAGACTACTACAACACTGTTTTCCCCGCCATACACCCTCACAATGGTGACACAAAAGAGAGATGATGTGTACAGGTTCGCGGAACAAACGTATGCTGTTTTTAGATATTGATTTGCGACTGTTAAGGATCCACAGAAATTTCAATATATGTGGTGATTTTTGTTCAGATTATTTGTTTGCAATATGTGATCTATAGGCTAAGAAGTTTCATAAAGTGTTTACTCGATAGTGGGGGTTGAATAGCGTGAGAAGACAACATATTTGGTGAGAATCACAACATAGCATACAAATCAATTTGAGCTCTAAAGAGGCAGTAGCATTATTGTATCTGCAGTTATTATTCTGCTATTATTCTGTTATTAATAATATATACATGATAATAGTATCTTCTGATTACAATTATTGTTTTTTTTTTAACCAAATGCAATCTTTTAGCTTCCAAAATGTAAGTATGTATCTAGCTGTCTGATAGCACCTTCTGGTGGAATGGCTTGTCCTGCACTTTGTAAAAACCCAGAGTGCACTGAGTGAATGTTGGAAAAAGATCTTGGTTATTTCTAAACATATCGATGTGAATGCAAAGAGGACTCAGACCAATGATGGCTATAACCTCATTTTAATAGGGCTTTATAAAGCTTATGTAAAGTTCTACATTTACATTGTTTAATTTTAATTGTTAAAGCTCATTCATTTCTGTATATATAATTTAAAAAGGTTATGCTACATTTATTTAGTTTTCTTGTTGGCTGAGAGAGACATTCCTGAAATCCCTGGCTCTGGTGGGGTGTTCAGTATTTTAACACCTGGAAACTGAATTTCTTCTAATCCCAGATGTCCCAGCCCAGCGAGCGCCTTCATCTGGGTGAAGAGGAACATCAAAATCATCATCTACTGGGACCTGTTTGTCGAAAGCCGTTAATTTTGTTTGATGCTGCTGTTAAATTTTCAGTAGTTTTTCTCATCAATGTCTCTGGAAATAACAGCACTAACAGCACACCTCAATGAATGACACTGTTTCTGGTTCAAATGAACTGTATTACACAAAGGAGACATGTATTCTATGAAAATGGCCTTAGTCATGAAAGACAGTGCAGACTCTTTTCCCCTCCTCGACTACAGAGTCAGGTGAGGGCCACCATCACTTCCTTTTGCTCTGTGGATCTTCGCTGATGTCTTCCGCTGGAACCTTCCCCTAGTAGAGACTTTGACAATAAGTTCAATATTTTCCACACAGTCATCTCTGCATTTTTGTCAACACTGTAAACCTGGGTGTTGGTCAGTCTGTTTTCAGACAGAGAGCAGCTTATATTTTTATCCAAGCCTTCAGGCTGCAAGGTCATTGAAGTTGGGTGGATGAAGGATGAAACCATCACAGTTGTATGACATTGACCCATATGCATTGTTAGATTTAGATGTATGTCATGCTGTTTTAGTTAAAAAGGAAGATTATGGGCAAATTTCATGGACACTGTTACGGCTGTCCTCGCGACAGAAGGGTGGACAAAACGCAGAGTGGTTAGTGTTCATTCTTTTAATGAAAGTCAACAAAACACTTCAAAATACAAAAACAACCAACGTGACAAAACCGAAACCGTCCTGTGTGCAACAACAACCTCCACAGGAACAAACACCCACAAAACACAAGTGAAACCCTGGCTGCCTAAGTATGATTCTCAATCAGGGACAACGATTGACAGCTGTCTCTGATTGAGAATCATACCAGGCCGAACACAAAATCCCAACATAGAAAATCAACCATAGACAACCCACCCAACTCACGCCCTGACCAACTAAAATAAATACAAAACAAAGGAAAACAGGTCAGGAACGGGACAGAACCCCCCCCTTAAGGTGCGAACTCCGGCGCACCAGCACAAAGTCTAGGGGAGGGTCTGGGTGGGCGTCTGTCCACGGTGGCGGCTCTGGCGCTGGTCGTGGTCCCCACCCCACCATAGTCAACCCCCGCTTCCGTGGCCTCCTCCCAATATCCACCCTCCATGTCAATCCCACTATTCCAAAGGGCAGTAACGGACTGAGGGGCAGCACCGGACTGAGGGGCGGACCTGGCTGGCTGGCTCTGGCGGATCCTGGCTCTGGCGGATCCTGGCTGGCTGCTCTGGTGGATCCTGGCTGGCTGGCTCTGGCGGATCCTGGCTGGCTGGCTCTGGCGGATCCTGGCTGACTGGCTCTGGCGGATCCTGGCTGACTGGCTCTGGCGGATCCTGGCTGACTGGCTCTGGCGGATCCTGGCTGACTGGCGGCTCTGGCAGATCCTGTTGGTTGGCGCTCTGGAGATCCTGTCTGGTTGGCGGCTGGCAGATCCTGTCTGGTTGGCGGCTCTGGCAGATCCTGTCTGTTGGCGGCTCTGGCAGATCCTGTCTGGTTGGCGGCTCTGGCAGATCCTGACTGACGAATGGCTCTAGCGGGCTCCTGACTGACGAACGGCTCTGACGGCTCGGGACAGACGGGCGCTCTAATGGCTCGGGACAGACGGATGGCTCAGATGGCGCTGTGCAGACGGATGGCTCAGATGGCGCTGGGTAGACGGATGGCTCAGATGGCGCTGGGTAGACGGATGGCTCAGATGGCACTGGGCAGACGGATGGCTCAGATGGCACTGGGCAGACGGATGGCTCAGATGGCGCTGGGTAGACGGATGCTCAGATGGCACTGGGCAGACGGATGGCTCAGATGGCGCTTGCAGACGGGCAGCTCTGGCCGGATGAGGCGCACTGTAGGCCTAGTGCGTGGTACCGGCACTGGTGTACCGGGCTGAGGGCACGCACCTCAGGGCGAGTGCGGGAGAAAGAACAGTGCGTACAGGGCTCTGGAGACGCACAGGTGGCTTGGTGCGTGGTGCCGGAACTGGAGCACTGGGCTGGAGACACGCACCACAGGAGAGTGCGTGGAGGAGGAACAGGGCTCTGGAGACGCACTGGAAGCCTGGTGCGTAACGTAGGCACTGATGGTACTGGGCTGGGGCGGGAAGGTGGCGCCGGATATACCGGACCGTGAAGGAGGACACGCGCTCTTGAGCACCGAGCCTCCCCAACATTACCAGGTTGAATGGTCCCCGTAGCCCTGCCCGTGCGGCGAGGTGGAATAGCCCGCCACTGGGCTATGCATGCGAACCGGGGACACCCACCTGTAGGCTGGTGCCATGTACGCCGGCCCGAGGAGACGTATGGAGGCCAGATATGTTGGGCCGGCTTTCATGGCACCCGGCTCGATGCCCAACCTACCCTACCAGTGCGGCAAGGTGGAATAGCCCGCACTGGGCTAAGCACGCGTACTGGGGACCACGTGCGCTCCACCGCATAACACGGTGTCTGACCAGTACGACGCCCTCTCACTCCACGGTAAGCCGGGAAGTTGGCTTCACCATGCTCAAAAGGATATTCAGTGTCTGCTTTTTTTTTACCCATCTACCAATAGGTGCCTTTCTTTGCGAGACATTGGAAAACCATCCTGGGCTGGGTTTCCCAAAAGCATCGTAGCACGAAGATCATCTTAATTTCATTGAAACTAAATGGATAAAAGATGATCTTAGTGCTATGATGCTTTTGGGAAACCCAGCCAKGGTCCTTGTGGTTGAATCTATGCTTGACTGAGGGATCTTAAAAAAGCATGTTCAAAACTATTAGACACTGTGAGTCCATGCAACTTCTGTGACTTGTTAAGCACATTTTTATGCCTGAACTTTTTTTAYGCTTGCCATAACAAAGAGTTGAATACTTATTGACTCAAGACATTTCAGCTTTTCATAATGTTTTTTTTGTTAGTAAAACACATTTGAAACATAATTCCACTTTGACATTACGAGGTATCATGTGTAGGCAGGCCAGTGACATATACATCTAATTTTAATCAAATTTAAATTCTGGCTGTAAAACAGTAAAATGTGGAAAAAGTCAAGGGGTTTGAATACTTTCTGTCTATTAGTTTGTATGTATAAACAGCCATCCTATAAAAGCACCTCGTGGTACATAAACACAAAGCAATGTTAATTCTCCAGAAGACAATAGACAAACCAATTAGACAGTAGTGCCGCTACGTTTGTTATTTTTGGTGCACCACAGCAGGTTAGGATTAACATACCATGCCCAGAGGAGCAGTGACCTCCCTAATCAACCCTGACCCTAATGGTCGACTATCTAATGCGTGAACGGGGAAGGGCACAGCCACAGGAACAATGGGGATCCCTAAACTATGGGCAAACGCTTATTCAATAAAATTCCCAGCCGCGCCTGAATCGACGAGTGCCTTATGCTGGGAATGCGGGGAAAACTCAGGGAAAGTGACATACACAAACATATGTGCAACAGAGGGTGAGAATGGTGCCGGCTCACRTGGGGTGACGCCAGAGCGCCCTGCCTGCTGCATCGATACCTAGAGGAACCAACCCAGCACCGACCGGCAGTGTGACCTCTGCGGCCACAGATGGTGCACGAGCTGGAACCCCCTCTGGTCTCCCTGCGCACCGCCCCTCCCAGCTCCATGGGGATAGGAGAGGGGGTGCGTGGGGATGGAACTAACAGACCCCGATCTGAACGTCCGCGGCTTCCACTAGATGTCAACAGTCTTTAGAAATTGTTCGATGTTTTTCTTTTGAGAAATGAAGAGGTAGTGRTATTCATTGTAAGTGTCACTCCAGGTGGACTCTACTGTTTTGATGCGCGTGAATTGGAGCGCGCTTCACGTTGTGGGCTTCACGTTGTGGGCTTCACGTTGTGGGCTATCACGTTATCCGGTATTGGAAACAGTTTATTCCGTCTTAAATTTTATCAATTATTTACGTTTTAGGGTACCTGAGGTTGGATTAGGAATGTTGTTTGAAATGTTTCGACCAAGTTTACAGGTAATTTATTAGATACTTTTAGGCATGTTGGGCGAGTTGAAACCGGTGTGTTTCTGAATCAAACGCGCCAAATAAATGGACATAAAGAAGGACATTATCGAACAAAAGGACCATTTGTGATGTTTCTGGGACATTTTGGAGTGCCAACAGAAGAAGATCTTCAAAGGTAAGGCATTAATTATATCGCTATTTCTGGCTTTGTGCGCACCTGCCTGGTTGAAATATGATTTTCATGTGTTTGTATGCGGGGCGCTGTCCTCAGATAATCGCATGGTTTGCTTTCGTTCCCAAATTAAACTGCCTCGTACTCAATTCTTGCTCGTACAATATGCATATTATTATTACTATTGGATAGAAAACACTCTCTAGTTTCTAAAACCGTTTGAATTATATCTGTGAGTTAAACAACTCGAGTTGGAGCAATTTTCCTGTGAGGAAGTGAGAAGTCTGAAATCATGCAGGCTGTTCTGAGGTCGGTTTATTAATTTGCCTGTCTTCTATTGGTTGAGATGCACTGCATACGCCTTCCCCTGGATGTCAGCAAATAGTGAGAATTGGAATGGAGTTGATAGGCAGATCTGAGGCCTTATAAATAGGCTCGGAACGTGATGTCCTCTCTTTCCTTCGTTGCCATGACGCAAGACAGACCTCAGGATGGCGTTCTAGAAAGCTCCCGTTATAGCCCTTAGATATATCCGGCTCTGATTTTATTCGATATAGGTGTTAGAAACATCATAACGTAGTTATTTTAAACAAGTTATTTCAGTTTATGTGAGTATATTGCGATTTTCGAAATTTCTTTGTGCTGCGCAATAGGGAGTTGGGCACGTCTTCGCACATGGCTAATGTTTACAGCTAATTCGAAAGTTGAAGCGACAATCTAAAACCGAGCAACGATTCTTTTGGACAAAGGACAACTTGCCCAAGATTCTGATGGAAGCTCATCAAAAAGTAAGAACTATTTATGATGTTAATTCGTTGTTCTGTTGAAAAATGTAAAACTCCTATTTCCGCATTGATTTCGATGCGGTCTGGCTTTAACGCACGCTGTATGTCGTAGTAACGTTAATTTAAAAAATCTAACACAGCGGTTGCATTAAGAACTAATGTATCTTTCATTTGCTGTCCAACCTGTATTTTTTAGTCAAGTTTATGATTAGTTACTGATTAGATTAGGTGCCTCTCCCAAGATTTCTTCTGACATATTGTTGGCAGCTTGGCTACTTTTTCATTGTATAACCACGATTTGTGCCGCTAAATATGCACATTTTCGAACAAACTCTATATGTATTGTGTAATATGATGTTATAGGACTGTCATCTGAAGAAGTTTGAGAAGGTTAGTGAAAAAATTAATATCTTTTGCTGGTTTATTCGTTATCGCTATTGTTGGCTTGAATCAATGCTGTTGGTGGTTCGCTATTGTAGTAAGCTAATATAATGCTATATTGTGTTTTCGCTGTAAAACACTTAAAAAATCTGAAATATTGGCTGGATTCACAAGATCTTGTCTTTCATTTGCTGTACGCTGTGTATTTTTCATAAATGTTTTATGATGAGTATTTAGGTAATTCACGTTGGTCTCTGTAGTTATTCTAGTTGCTTTGGAGAGTTGTGATGGTGGCTGCAATGGTAAACTATGATTTATACCTGAAATATGCACATTTTTCGAACAAAACATATGCTATACAATAAATATGTTATCAGACTGTCATCTGATGAAGTTGTTTCTTGGTTAGGGCTATTTATATCTTTATTTGGTCGAAATTGTGATAGCTACCTATGCAGGAAAAAAATGGTGGGAAAAAAAGTTTGTGTCTTTTGCTATCGTGGTTAGCTAATAGATTTACATATTGTGTCTTCCCTGTAAAACATTAAAAAATCAGAAATGATGGCTGGATTCACAAAATGTGTATCTTCATCATGCTGGTGTCTTGGACTTGTGATTTAATGATATTTAGATGCTAGTATTTACTTGTGACGCTATGCTAGGCTATGCTAGTCAGCTTTTTTACTGATGGGGGTGCTCCCGGATCCGGGATTGTGTGCAACTAGAAGTTAACAAGAAGTTAAAGTTTATTTTGATGTATAACACATATATTTTCAAGAATGTTAATATTTGAATTTGGTATTTTTGAATTTCGCGCTCTGCAATTTCAACGGATGTTGGCAAGTTCGACGCTACCATCCCACCTTCCCATAAGAAGTTAACCATTAAAATTGATGGACGCCTAAGGGAATGAAGGTGAGAGGTCTGGTCTCGGGCACACTCGTGCACCCGATATGCCGCGTTCACCTCCTATGGAATCAGGAAGTTTCCGAAGGCAGCTCTTCCGAGAGTAGTCGAAGCCACCCGAGCTCTCCCGTGAATCTATGACGGGTGAGTTGATACTCCTGAACCTATGCAGTTGGGAAGAACTAGGCTATCAGTTTGGGAGGGCTCACGAGGATATAATAATAACTGTTGTCTGTACTATGGAGGGGTAGGACATTTTATAGCTACCTGCCCTATTAGAAAACCTTGTCCCTAGTGGGTACCAGTACTATGGTGAGTCAGACTGGGAGTCCCTCAATTCCCATCACCCGACACCTTTTTTGTGCTTGTGCTGTGGGGAGACCAATCAGTCTCTTTGAGTGCTCATTTCCTCTATGGCTGATGAGAGTTTTATGGATTCCACTATTGCTTCAGAGCTTGGTATTCCCACTCAGCCTCTCTCTGTCCCCATGATGCTAGGGCACTGTACGGCCGCTCTATAGGGGAAGTCGCCCATAGTACTGTGCCTGTTCAATTACGTTACGGGTTTCGGGTAACCACAGTGAGACTATACAGTTCCTCCTCATTGCATCTCCCATGTTCCGGTTGTTCAGGGATTTTCCTGGCTCCTAAAGCACAATCCTGTGATTGACTGGACCACAAGCTCCATCCTGGGTTTGGAGCCCATTTTGCCATTCCCACTGCCTAACCTGTTTATGGCTTGCAGCCCGACGTCAGCCCGACGCCGGTACACGCTATGACAACATCCAGCTCAAGGCAGGGCGCTAATTCAAAATCTATTTTTTTTTTTAAATATTTAACCTTTCACAACATTAAACAATCCTAAGCATTTGAAAGATAAACATGCTTTGTCGAATCCAGCCAACATGTCCGATTTTTTAAATGTTTTTACAGAAAAAACCACATATGATTTATGTTAGCTCACCACCAATAAAAAAAGCGAGGACAGGACATTTTTCACAGCACAAGTAGGATGCAAGGTAGCAATGCACAAGCCAACTAACTAACGTAAGAACCAACCTAAAAATACACCTAAAAAACTACCTCACAAGTGACAGTCCGTATAACATGTTACACCAATAAATCTTATGTTTTGTTCAAAAATGTGCATATGTTTAGCTATAAATCAATTTTACATATGGCTACCATCATAGCTACAGTCCAGAAATCGACGGGAGAGCCAGAGAAAATACAGACACCAACGTCAACTACTAATTACACATCATAAAACATTTCAGAGAAATTATGGTGATAGCTAATGAAAGAGAAAGATCTTGTGATAGAGCCAATATTTCCGATTTTTTTGGAAGTGTTTTACAGCGAAAAACACGAATATATCGTCATTTAGCTTACTCTAAATAGCTAACATCACAACAAGCATTGCGCATCAGGCAAACGGTATCATAGCACAGTTCGACAGATATCATGAAAAAGCATCCCACAATTGCGGTCCTTATCTTCGTTGATCTTCCAATCAGAATGTTCTCCAAGGGTCCTTTGTTGCAGAAATGTCTTTAATTTTCGATCCAGATCAACGAACAAATTTCCCTCTTGAATTAGCAAGCACACTTGGGCAGTGCGACGTAACCTTCTCCATCTTGAAAAAATTATTGCGTCGCATCACGTCTAAGTCCAGAATACATTTCAATTATATAATTAAACTATATTGAAATAACATCGTTTAGGATGATATTGTGACCATGTATCAAATAAAATCGAAGCCAGAGATCATATTCACCTTTTCAGAGTGTTTTCTCCAGGAGCGAGTCCAGGTCCTACTTCGCCCCAGAAAGAAAAAAACTGCGCAACACTCACTCCAAGAGGTTAGTGTTCAATCCAGGACGAGATTAATCAGTGATTTCTCTCTTCACATTCCGCAATGACACCCAGAGAAGCGTATGACGTTGTTTCATACAGTCCTAGTTACATGCCCTTTACTAGACAGGGCTTGAAGAGCGACATGCGATTTTGGAATCTCACTTCGCGTAGGAAATGGGCTGTAAAATATTCTGTTTCCACTTAGAGAAATAATTAACGGTGTTAGAAACTAGAGACTGTTTCCTTACCAATAGTAATAATTAATATGCATATTGTAAGAGCAAAAAATTGATTAAGAAGGCCGTTTTGAAAAAATTTGCCACTATTTTCCCAGTTTTTCAAATCGCCCCTCCTGCAGTCAATAACAAGTTAAAGCAGCACAGCCTTCCCCTAGTCTTCCTCAGGAGGTTAGCAGGACTTGTGGATGTCTCTTGCTATCCCACGGAATACCATGACGCTTCCTGACATAGTGTTTAGCAAGGCGATGTGCTATTCCCATTCCCCCTCACCCATCCTTATGATGTGTGCACTATGATCTTCTCCAGGCACTATACCACCTGTCGGGGTCGGTTTGTACTCTCTGTCCGGACCTGAGACCATTGCTATGGAGGAGTACATAGAAGAGTCCAGTCTGCATCTGCCTGCCGGCACAGGGTTTTTCTTTGAGGACGAAGGACAAGACCCCTGCGCCCGTGCAATTTACTACTGGGGAGTTAACAATATAACTGTCAAAAATAGGCTAACCCTACCTCTCCTCTCGGCGTTTGAACCTCACAAGGGGGCTACCATGTTTTCCAAGTTTGGAACCTTCGGGAATACCTACCACCTGGTTTCGGATACGTGAGGGGGATGAGTGGAGACAGCCTTTCAACACAGCAAGTGGACATATGGAATACCAGGTCATGCCATTTCGGACTCACCAACGCCCGCTGTTTCCAGGCTTTGGTCAAGGATGCTGCTTTCGGACACGCTAAAACCGGTTGTTCGTCTACGCTGGACGACATCCTGTTTTTTTCCCGATTCTGCCCACAGAACCATGTTGCTCCATGTCAGACAGGTCCTTCAGCGCCTCCTGGAGAACCATTGTTCGTGAAAAAGCTGAGGTGTGACTTTTCACCGTCATGCTGACGGGAATGCTCAGATGGATCCTGGAAAAGCGTGAAAGCAGTGGTGGATTTGCCTCAACAATGGTCCAGTGTGCAGTTGCAACTGTTTACTTGGTTTTTGCAAACTTCTATCGCCATTTTAATTTCGGGATTACAGCACCCTGGCGACCCCCCCTCCTGGCACTCACCTCCCCCAAAGTACCGTTCAAATGGTCTCCAGCTGTCGACAAAGCCTTTGTGGACCTGAAGAATCGGTTCCCTACAGTACCCATCCTCATCCATCCGGACCCCTCGTGTCAATATGTGGTGGAAGTGGACGCTTCAGATGTTGGAGTGGGGCCAACCTGTCCCAGCGATCTYCCCAGGACCAGAAGCTTCYTCCCTGTGCCTTCCTGTCCCATCGTCTCAATCCTGCTGAGAGGAACTACGATGTTGGCAATTGAGAACTCCTGGCAGTGAAGATGGCATTGGAGGAGTGGAGAAAGAACAGACATTCCTGGTCTGGACCAGACCATAAAAACATTGAATATCTCCGTTCAGCCAAGCGCCTCAACTCAAGGCAGGCCCAGTGGGCCTTCCTGTTTTAACAGATTCAACTTTCAACCATTTCCTACCGTCCAGGGTCTAAAAATGTGAAGCCTGATGCTCTCTCCCGCCTATACAGTTCCTCTGCCACACCCTCAACTTCCGAAACCATTCTACCTACCTCATGCCTTGATGCCACTGTGGATTGGGGTATTGAGAACCTGGTTCGCGAGGCGCAACGCTCCCTGCCTGGACCTGAAGGGGGCCCGGCTAACCGTCTGTTTGTCCCTAACCCAGTCCGGTCCCGGGTCCTGGAATGGGCTCATTCCTCCAGACTGACCTGTCATCCAGGGTGCCATCATACACTAGCCTTCCTTCGACAATGTTTCTGGTGGCCCACAATGGTCCCTGACGTCTCTGTGTGCTCAAAACAAGACTCCACGGCAAGCTCCTTCTGGCCTCCTGCAGCCACTACCAGTTCCTCATCGTCCCTGGGCTCATATCTCTGGACTTTGTCACTGGGCTCCCTCCGTCTGATGGCAACACTGTCATTCTGACGGTAGTCGACCGGTTCTCCAAGGCCACCCATTTCATCCCTCTCCCCAAACTACCTTCTGCCAAGGAGACAGCCCAGCTTATCATGCAGCATGTCTTCCGGATCCATGGACTCTCAGTAGACATGGTCTCCGATCAGGGTCCTCAGTTCTGGAAGGTATTCTGCACCATTATTGGGTCGTCGGCCAGCCTGTCATCTGGATTCAATCCCCAAACCAAAGGTCAGTCGGAGTGAGCCAACCAAGACCTGGAAACCACCCTGTGGTGCCTGGTCTCAACTAATCCCACTACCTGGAGCCAACAACTGGTCTGGGTGGAGTATGCACGGAACACCTTCCCTGTTCGGCCACGGGACTCTCCCCTTTTGAGTGCTCCATAGGGTATCAGCATCCATTCTTCCCAGAACAAGAGGTCAGCGTACCCTCGGCCCAGATGTTTGTCCGCCACTGTCGACGTACCTGGAGAAAATTCGGGCAGCACTTCTCAAGATCAACTCCAGGTATTGCCTACAAGTGGACCGTCGCCGGACTTCTGCTCCCCGCTACCACATTGSGCAGAGGGTATGGCTTTCCAATCGGGACCTGCCCATTCAGGTAGAGTCCCGCAAACTGTCTCCCTGTTTAATTGATCCTTTTCCCATCTCTAGAGTCCTTAGTTCCACTGCTGTCCGTCTTGTGTTACCCCGTACCCTCTGTATTCACCCTACTTTCCATGT
>NW_019942870.1:1819-13161 GCF_002910315.2 Salvelinus sp. IW2-2015 | reverse complement strand
ATTTGCAGTCTCTCTCTGCTCGTGGTGGACAGAACAGAAAAGACAAAAATCAAAAAACAAGGGCAAGACATCCATCTTGATATAGGAATGCTGCATTTCTGACAAGCCAGAGGAATATGTTCGCAGTGATATCTTCTCTCTCAGCTTCCAGGTGCTCAAATGCTCAACACTCACCAGTGCCAGGGATTTCAGGGTGTCTCACTCAGGCAACAAAAGAACAAGTAAGTGTAGCATAACCTATTTACATCTAGATACAGAATTAATGAGCTGTAACAAACTAAAAAAAGAAACAATGTAAATGTAGAACATTACATGAGCTTCATAAGGCATTATTAAAATGAGCTTACAGTGCCTTCAGAAAAATGAATACCCCTTGACTTATTCTACATTTTGTTCTTATAGCCTGAATTCAAAATGGATTAAATATATTTATTTTTCTCACCCATCTACACACAATACCATTATGACAAAGTGAAAACTGTTTTTTTTAATATTTTTGCAAATTTGAAAATTAATACAGAAATATCTTGTTACATAGTTTTTACACCCTGAGTCAATACTTTATAGAAGCACCTTTGGTAGAGATTACAGCTGTGAGTCTTTTGGGGTAAGTGTAAGTACTTTCCACACCTGGATTATGCAACATTTTCCCATTATGTTTTCAAATTCTTCAAGCACTGTCAAATTGGTTGTTGATCATTGTTAGACAACGATTTTCAGGTCAAAACTGTAACTTGACCACACTCAACATCTTCTTGGTAAGCATCTCCCGTGTAGATTTGGCCTTAGGTTTTAGGTTATTGTCCTGCTGAAAGGTGAATTTTTCTCCCGGTGTCTGGTGGAATGTAGACTGAACCAGGTTTTCCTCTAGGATTTTGCCTGTGCTATGCTCCATGCTCTTTATTTTGTGTCCTGAAAAACTCTCCAGTCCTTAACGATTACAAGCATATCCATAACAAGATGCAGCCACCACTAAGCTTGAAAAATATATAGTGGTACTCAGAATGTGTTGTATAGAATTTTCCCTAAACAAATACTTTGTATTTCTATCTTACATATAATTGTATGTGTGCGGTACAGAAATTAGGTAGTCATTCAAAAATTATGTTAAATACTATTATTGCCCACAGAGTGAATCCATGCAACTTATCTGTCACGAATCCGCCGAAGATGGTGCCTCTTCTGTTCGGGCGGCGCTCGCGGTCGTCGTCGCCGGCCTACTAGCTGCCACCGATCCCCTTTTCTGTTTCATTTGTTGTGTCTGATTTGTTGCACCTGTTTCGTGTTTAGGTTTGGTTGTGGGCTATTTAAACCCAGTTGGCCCGCCGGCTTTTGTGCGGGCTTGTTTTTCTGTTTGTGGTGTTCGTTAATTCTTGTGGTGTCTGTTCCTGTTCAGTTTCGTCCTGTTTGTTGGACTGGGACTTTAGCTCCCTTGTGTGTGTGGCGTGACCGTCTCTCTGGTTATTTGGAACATTAAAATCCACGTCTTTTGGAACTACCCTGCTCTCTGTGCCTGGCTCCTTCACTCACCACTTTTGAAGTCCTGACATTATCATGTGACTTGTTTATTATGGCTGCAAGCCCGACACGGTACACCTATGACAAACATCCAGCTCAAGTGCAGGGCGGCAAATTCAAAATCTATTTTTTTTTTAATATTTAACTTTCACACATTACAAGTCCAATACAGCATTTGAAGATAAACATCTTGTCAATCCAGCCAACATGTCCGATTTTTTAAATGTTTTACAGACAAAACCCACATATATTTATGTTAGCTCACCACAAATAAAAAAGGGACAGACATTTTTCACAGCGACAAGTAGGATGAAGTAGCATGCACAAGCCAACCTAACTAACCTAAAACCAACCTAAATAACTAGAAAAAAACTACCTCAGATGACAGTCCTATAACATGTTCACAATAAATCTATGTTTTGTTCAAAAAAAATCATATTTTAGCTATAAATCAGTTTTACATTCATTGCTCACCATCAAAGCTACAGTCAGAAATAAGCACGGGAGTAGCCAGAGAAAATACAGACACCAACGTCAACTACTAATTACACATCAGAAAATTTCAGAGAAATATATGGTGGGATAGCGAATGAAAGACAAAGATCTTGTGAATACACGACAATATTTCCGATTCTTTAAGTGTTTCACAGCGAAAACACAATATATCGTCATATTAGCTTACTACATAGCAACAGCATTGACTCAAGGCAAACGGTAGGCATAGCATAGCATAGCATATGCACAGTTCGACAGATATATATGAAATAGCATCCCAAATTGGGTCCTTATCTTTGTTGATCTTCATTCAGAATGTTGTACAATGGGTCTTTTGTTCAGAACCAGGTTTCTTTCGATCCAAACGAACTATTTCCCTCTGGAATTGACAAGCACAACTTGCCTTCCTGTGCTAACTCTCCATCTTGAAAAAATTCGTCCTACGCATCACGTATAAAATCCCGAATAAATTTAAATAATATAATTAAACTATATTTAAAAAACATACTTTAGGATGATATTGTGACATGTATCCAAAAAAAATCGAAGCCAGATGTCATATTCATCGAGACGACCGTTTTCCAGGTGGAGAGTCCTGTTGTCCAAGTTCGTGTTTTCAGGAAAAAAAAATTATTGCGGTCGTGTCATTCAAAGAAGGTGTATGCATTCTCTGAACGAGATAATTCAACTTGCTTTTTGTTCTCACTTCCGCATGAGACCCAGAGGAAGATGCTCGAGGTGTTCTACAGTCCTAAGTGACAATGACTTTTTATAGACAAGGTTTTGAAGAGCGACTTTAGCTTTGCAAATCTCACTTCCGGATAGGAAATGAGGCTATAAAAAGGGTTCTGTTTCACTACGAGACATAATTCAAACGTTTTTGAAACTAGAAAGTGTTTTTCTATCCAATATGAATAATAATATTCATATTGGACGAGCAAGAATTGAGAACGAGGCCGTTTGAAATGGCCACCTCTTTCCAGGGTACTCAAGGCTCCCGCTTACAGCCATAAGAAGTTTAAGGAACATTTTACTCCCGAGCTTATTTAGGCTTGCATAACAAAGGGGTGTATACTTATTGACTCAAGACAGTTCAGCTTTTCATTTTTTATTCATTTGTAAACATTAAAAAAATATATATATATTTGACATTATGGGATATTGTGTGTAGACCAATGACAGAACATCTAATTTTTATATATTTTAATTGAGACTTTAACACAACAAAATGTTGGAAAAAGTCAAAAACATCATATCAGTATTGAATCACCTGGAATGAGTTAACAATCTTTATAATCTTATCTGCAAAGCTGACAGATTTTGATGACGGAAAAAGACAAATTAGGTACAGTGTAGCACATGCTGGGACATTGAAAACACCTTAAATGTATCGTAACCTGGTTTGCATCTCGGAAAAAGATGGAAACACAGGGCCAAGTCAACCAAAATGAAAAATATAGTAACACACTATATTACTCATTTGTAAAAGAGAACAGGTTACAGTATCTATCACGATTATGGGCCAGTTTCACAGACCAAGGTTAAATACAGTCATATAAATAAAATGTTCATGTACGCTCGGTCTTCCTCTCCTCTGAAGAGGAGCAAGGATCGGACCAAAACGGCAGAGTGGGTTGAAATACATATTATTTATTATTATAAACGAAGATGGAAAAACACTTAAACAAACTAAAAAATAATAAACGACGTTAACAGACCTGAACTTGAGAACACAAAACATGAACGCACGAACAGGAAACAAAATGAACGAACGAACGAAACAGTACCGTGTGGTGAAACAAACAAGACACAGCAACAATCACCCATAAAAAAAAGCCTGTAGAGATACTACTGGGATTATTGGTTTGTTGCACAACTGTTTACCTGGCAGTGTTGGGGAATAGTGAACTACATGTTAGTAATTAAACTACATGTGTCAGTAACTTAGTGGTAGTTGAAATAAATTCCAATCTAGGTCATGTTAATTACTTGTTCCATGTAGCGGTGTAGCTAACTACTGGAACTACACACTACTTTTTTTGCAAAAATCAAATATGGGTGAAGTAAGCAGGAATTTTATTTTAGACCTGCCTAATTTTACCTCGAAARACAATTTTTGTGTTTAACAGGATAAATTACACATTCTGTTAACGTCTGAGTACAGAMTGATCTGTTCTTGCAACTTGCATTACAAGACATGTCATATTTAGATYTAATTTTTCATGAAATAGTTTGGATATAGTGAAATACTTTTTCAAAGTAACTTTAGTTAAGTAAACTATATTTTTCTTAAGTGTAGCTTCAGTGTATTATAACTTCTTCCAGTGTGAAGTCATTTGTAGCTTGGTAAACTATATTTTCAGAGGAGCTGAAACATCAAACTCATCATCTACTAGGGCCTMTTTGTTGACAGCCCGTTATTTTTGTTTGATGCTGCGGTTTCTCTTTCAGATGTTTTTCTCACCAATGTCTCTGGAAATAACAGCACCAACAGCACTTGCACCTCAACGAATGGCATTGCTTCTGGCTGAAATAGACTTTATTACACAAAGGAGGCATGTCTATATGTGAAAATTATCTTAGTCTTTACTGGTCTCTGCGTAAGATGGTGGGGTCGAGCTAGGCCACAGGGTGCTTCCTTCGAAGACACATGAAGAGCACGAAAGAGAAGTGCAGCTCCTCCTCCTCTCCCCGCAAGTCAGATGAGGGACACCATCACTAGGATCCTGCAGGGAATGCTTTACTTTCTTTGAGCTCTGTGGATCCTGGCTGATTTCTTCAGCTGGAAACCTAATACAGACTTTGACAATCATTTGCAAACTTTCCACYCAGTCGTCTCTCTCTACATGTTTGTCACCACTGTAAACTTGGGTATTGGTCAGTCTGTTTTCAGACAGAGGGCAGCTGATATTTGGCTCAAATCCCAACAAGCTGTAATGTCATTGAAGTTGTGGGATAAAAAATTAAACAACCACAGTTGTATGACAATGCCCCTTATACCTTGTTAGATTTACTGTACCTGGAGGTGGTCTTGAGAAGAGCCGACCGGGCTCTCTTCCAGGTACGGCGACAGCGGCGGACAAACATCTGGGCCAAGGGTATGCCGACCTCTTCCTCTTGTTCTGGAAAGAGCGGGGCCTGATACCCCAGGGAACACTCGAAGGCGAGAGCCCAGTGGCAGAGCAAGGGAGGGTGTTGAAGGCATATTCAATCCACACAAGTTGGGTGGAGGAGTAAATGAGACACATGGATAACATATAAAGGCATAGGATAGCTGAACATTAAAAAAAACAGACCACATGAAGAGAAGAGACACATAGTCTGCTGATTCCACTAGAGATACACATACCAGAGAAATATGCACTTAGGGCACTTGGACACACTAGGACATATAGTCTGCCCATCCACTAAGAGCACACATACCAGAGAAATATGCGCCTAGGCAACTGGATCACTAATGATAGAAGAGACACATAGTTTGCCAATTCCAATAAGGACACATACCAGAGAACATGCTGGGGCACTGAATTAAATACAGGGCTAAGTCATAGCTATAGGATAGATGGACATATATTATTTTTAAGACAAGCACAGGTCTGGCCACTATTATAATTTAACTGAAAGCAGATATGGGCGTTAGTAGGCGTGAACAAGCAGGAAGCCTGAACTAAAAAGATAATGATGGCAGGAAGAATTAGGGGAAGTATGCTTATTTGCATATGGGTGGACCCATATGCTATTTGTGTATAAATGCTGGAGCCGGGCTGGGAAGCGGGGTGTGTTCCGCGGGACATTCCAGCTGGCTATACAATTGTATTAAAAGCATGTTGATTTCACAAGTTCCTGTAAGAGTTATATTTTTGAACCGATTGTCCACCGACATATTTGGCGAGCTTGCCAGGAGGGACAGGGACTGAGGAATGGCGTTCAGGGCTGGAGTAGTTTCGTTTGCAAGCAATCTTGCAAACAATGATGGCCACAACTGTAAAAGTAGGCTTGTTCTTACATAGTTGAAATGTTTGTATGGATTGCTTCAGAGATCCTGTCTCAGCGAGAGGGGCGCCACGTAGTCTCTCTTTCAAATTTCCTAAAATGAAACCATAAATACTAAAGAACTTTTGAATTCAACTAAGAATTTGCGCATGTATGTGTAATTTGGGGAATTGTATAATATAAAATGTATGCGCATGTATAGAGACTGAGTGGAATAGGCTCTGTGAACTTTGCTTGTGTTAGGTGTTTAGCGGAGCGGGCATGCATGCGCTCGTTCTGATTCAGACCGTGTTCGAATGTGTAGCTTAAATGATGCGGTTTTTGCGCACTGGGCTGAGATGGCTGGCTATAATGTGGACAGCCCATACGGTCAAAACAGATAATTAGGTAGAAAATCCTGTGATACCTCTTCAATAAAAATTGTAGAAGGAATGCTTGGACAGGGTTACTATGAATAACGGCTCTAAGATAATAGAGAACTGCATAAATAAATGTAGTTAGGAAGCCACGAACCGCTCTTTAAAAAAAGGAACATTTTAAAGAGGTCTGCTTGTGGTATATCACGGCAGCAGAAGAACTGTGGGTGAATATTTAGTAAATAAATAATTCATGGCTACGCCCCAGAACGGGGGACTGAACGGGTGAAATATTTAGGTTGCGAGAAAAACTTGGCCCGATTGTGCGGCGTTCACTGCAAAAGCAGCTTATACGGGTAAAACAAAAATTAGTAGTTAAATAAATATCATGATGTTACCGCTCCGAAAGGGGGACTGTACGGGTGAAATATTTAGGACGTTGGCCCGATTGTGCGGGGGTCAACTGCAAGCGAAATCCTACGAATAAGAAACGCTCTGTCTAGCTAACGTGGTTTTGTAATTAGTAGTCACACCCACAATACTACTCTAATAATAGAAGAAAAGATCAGTATTGGGGGTGAATAGAGTATGAAGACAAGATGATCCGATAGACAGTAGTCTCGTCATATAATGTAGAAATCCTAGCAGTCTAGGGCTTATGTAAGAGGAAGTGAATTAAGGTCAATAAAGAAAGACTAAGTTGTTTTGAAGTAAAAAGAAAAGGGATTGAATGAACGGATGAATAAAAAAGGATGAATGAGAATGTTGTAAGAAATGGGAAGATCTGTGTAAAATAAGACATTAAAAAGAAAGGACAGGTTGTGTGTGGTAGGCAGAACGTCCAGAAGAGGGAGCGCGCGCCTCCCTGTGAATAGAGTATAGAGTTGAGAAGGGTGCAGTTAACTGCTCTATTAGGCAGATGGAATGAAGTAAGAAACATCGAAGTAATAAGTTATAAGCAAGGATAAAAACACTGATGTATAAAGTGGTAAGAGACCGCGCGGAAAGAATAACAAAAAGGTGTCAAAACAAATAATAAATAAAAATACCTTAAAAAAGGCGTTAAACCCGAATAGTATAATACGGATAGGAAGTAGGTAACAACAAGAGAGAAAACAGAATTGCCAATAAACTGAAATTTACTATAACGTTAAAAGAATCTAAGTTAGCTAAGATAAAGAGTGATAAATAGGTTAAAATCAAGGACACATTAAGAAATTCAGAAACAGTGTAAACGAGTAAAGGGAAAAACACTGCTGATCACTCTGTGGTCACAGAAACTACAGTCTAAAAAAGTAGTCTGAAGGGCAGAAGAGGGGTGTAAAAATACTGAGGCTTGTTCCTAGTAAATTGACCATGAGGCAAACATAAGAATATAGAGAAGAGGTAAGAAAGTATAGACAACATAAATAAAATAAAGGTAAAAGTAAGACGTTAGATAGAGATCTTAACGGAGCGGGCAGTGGTCCCGTGTGGCTCAGTTGGTAGAGCATTGCGCTTGCATACGCGCAGGTTGGAGGTAATTCCACCGGGGGACCAGGGTTCAATCCACAGGGGGACCAGGATGAATATGTATGAACTTTCCAATTTGTAAATCGCTCGGATGGAAAGCGCGTCTGCTAAATGAGCTTAAATGTAATGTAAATGTAATCTTAAAAATGATTAGAACGTGTGAAATAACAAACCAAACGAATAAAATGAATAAATAATTATATCTGTAAAGGAAAAACACAGTGATATTTGAATACATGTACTAGAATAAGACATTAAGTCATCTGTAGTATTCAGAAATAATGTGAGTCATGTAGCTAATAGTAGGAGGCTTTGATAAAAGAAATTAAGTGATGACAAATGAATTATTAATTGGAAGGGAGTTAGCTCTACCTCGGAAAATAGAGTAAATAAAAGATATAATAACATGGAGTATTAGGAAAAAATAAATAAATAAATAGTGGCATGAAAACAAAAGGACTGTTTCTCCATAGCATTGAGGGATTTAAAAAAAAGCCATGGAGTCACTGAAAGAAGCGCACATTAGTCTACCGAATTCGGATGAATATGAAAAACTGGATAATGGGGACGCCATTACCCGGTAAATCTATCATTAGAAAAATAAGTTATTAAAAGACAAAATGTGGTTCACGCTCCTCGCAGACGTGCGGGTGATTAGGTAGAACTATTGACAATAACTCAAGAGACAAATAAGAAAATAGCTCCCTGTTTGAATATGGGTATAGCGGATAGGGAAAATTACGTGAAGGGGTACACTAAGAACTTAGTGCGGTAGCAGAAAATGCCGCTATACAAGAGTTGTAATAGTTCCATTGTCAAAATAACAAACAACTAATCGTTTGGGTGTTGAGTGAGAATGGGAATTTCACTTTGGCGGTGTACAGTCTGGCTGGAGAGCGACAATGAGTGTTTCAATCCCAGAGATTACAGTTATATATGTGTCAAAGAAGAAGTTAGAGTCACGTGTTGACTGACATATACAGTGGGAGAACAATATTGATACACTGCCCAGATTATTGCAGGATTTTCCTACTTACAGAAGCATTGTCTAAGAGGTCGTAATATTTCTATTCATAGGTACACATTCAGCTGGAGAGACGGAATCTAAAACAAAAATCCAGAAAATCACAATTGTATGAATTTTAGTAATTAAACGTGCCATGTTTATTGCTGACATAAGTATTTAGAATCAGCCTACCAACCGAAGAATTCCGTCTCACAGACCTGTTATTTTTCTTTAAGAAGCCCTCCTGTTCTCCACATTACCTGTATTAAATGCAACACTGTATTTGAACTCGTTACCTGAATAAAAGAGCACCTGTCCACACACTCAATGCAAACAGCAGAAGCTCCAACCTCTCCACAAGCCAAGACCAGAGAGCCTGTGTAAGGACATCAGGGATAAATTGTAACCGGTGTTAGCGGAGAGAGCTGGATGGGCACAAAGACCAATAGCCAAGCAGCTTGGTGAGAAAGGCAAACAACAGGGACGGTGTTGGACACAATTATATAGAACAATGGGAAGAAGATTCAAGATACGGGTCAATCACCCTCGGTCTGGCGCTCCATGCAAGATCTCAGCCTCTGGGGCATCAATGATACATGAGAGAATGTAGAGGGACTCAGCCCAGAACTACACGAAGGACCTGGTCAATGACTGAAGAAGAAGCTGGGACCACGAGTGAAAGAAGAAAAAAAAACTCTCAAAGAAAACCATTAGTAACACGACTGAGCGCCGATCATAGGATTAAAATTTTTATCCCCCGATGGGGCCCAAAGCCCACGCGAAGGTGCCGCTGCTCAAGCCAGCGGCACAGTGATCCGAGGCCCGTCTGAGTTGGCCAATGACCAATCTGGGATGAATCCAGAGAGGAGATGGAGAAGGTTCATGTGGTGACTGATGAGACAAAATAGAGCTTTTTTCTCTAACATCACTCGCCGGTGTTTGAGGATAGAAGATGAGTAACAACCGCCAAGCACACGCATCCCAACCGATGAAGCAAATGAGGTGGAAACATCATTCTTTGGGGATGCTTTGTTCTGCAAAGGGGAACAGGACGACTGCACCGTATTGAGGGAGAGGATGGAGGGGGCCACTGCTATCGCGAGATCTGACCAACAGACCTAACCCTTCCCTCAATAAGAGCATTGGAAGATTGGCAGTCCGTGGCTGGTCTATCCCAGCATGGACAACGACCCCGAAAACACACTAGCGCAGGGCAACTAAGGAGTGGCTCCGTAAAAAGCATCTCAAGGTCCTGGAGTGCCTACCAGTTCTCCAGACCTGAACCCAATAGAAAATCTTTGGAGGGAGCCGAAAGTCCGTATTGCCCAGCGACAGCCCCGAAACCTGAAGGATCTGGAGGAGAGGTCTGTATGAGAGTGGCCAAAATCCCTGCCTGCAAGTAAGTGTGCCAATACCTGGTCAAGAACTACAGGAAACGTAGATCTCTGTATTGCAAAACGGTTAAGGTTCTGATACCAAATATGCAGTTCTGCTTTTCTATGATGTATCCAAATACTTATGTCATGCAATAATAATGCAAATAGATTACTTAAAAATCATAACAATGTGATTTTTCTGATTTTGTTTAGATTCGACTTCTCTCACAGTGCAAGGTTACCTATGATATAAAAATTACAGACCTTCTAACATGCATTTGTAAGTAGGAAAACGCTGGACAGAAATATGTCGTTGTATCAAATACTTGTTCTCCCCACTGTAGTAGAGGACAGAATGAATTTTATTTTAGGACGATTTATTACCGTCATTTCGCATGAAAAATGTTAAAACTGGTGTAATGGAATTCAAAACTATTTGCTGATAAAAGGTAACAATTCGGCTGAATATTAACGAAATGGTCATACTTGGCTTTTCCAGAAAAAAAGGCGTTTAATCCTCCTCTGAGCAAAAGTATCAGTTGGAGACTGTATTACTGTGGAAAGCAGTTTAATTAAAGTCAACCGCTTATAAAAATAAAAAAAATATCTGATAAGCTAAAAATAAGCGAATGTTCTGGATAAGTGAGTCCAAGTCCTGCTGTTGTATGGCTTATGGTAATCACGAGTTAAGGTACACCAGTGTACCGGGAACATGATCATGCCATAGTGAGATTATTGGAAGGGATAATATGTCCAATATTAGTTCAAATTGGTATGCAGAATGATGGAAACATGGTTTTGAAAAAATGGTATTTAAGTTGTTCCTAAAGAAAGGAGTGGAAACATATTTAATCGGTGTTCAAAAGCCTGACATCCTAAGAATTTCCTGTGAAAGACTGTCACCTTTTACTAGAAATGTTGGAACAGGTGCGATAATTATAGAATGATTTAAAGAACACCAGACTCTATTCAATAAGTAAATTACTTTGAAAATCTATTATGTCCTGGGGAAAATTATGAAGATTGTACCATTGAACTGAATTAGTTATTTCAAATAGGTTTAATTTTAATTTTGATATATCTCTT
>NW_019942870.1:0-1384 GCF_002910315.2 Salvelinus sp. IW2-2015 | reverse complement strand
CACAACAGAGGTGTTTCTCAAACACAGTGCGGGAGGACCGGAGCAAGTGTAAATAAAAAAGCACGGCAATCAATACTACATTTAGAATAGAAGATGTGAAGGCCTGAACAGCACGATACTTTTTGTGCTGCTCAGGACCAGTCCTTACCCCCTTGATATTTTGTCGGCCGGGTTCTTGAAATATGGAGGTGGAAATGAGGTTACCGATTGTTTCTTTGCGTTTCCGAGTTCCAGGGCTGTGATCCGTTGTCCTTTCGCCGTATTCTTTGTAGGCTGGGTTATTGCGATATGGAGATAGAGATGAGGTTAAAGATTGTTTCTTAACGTTCCAGGGCTGGGGCAGTAATCCGTTGTTCTTTGAGTCCAATCCTGTAAAGAGATCTTGTTCCACAGGTTAAAATCCCGATTGCTTCCCCAAGTGTCTGTGCACTTTAGTCAATGAGCTCCCCCGTACCCCTCCACATCTTAACTCTAAAACATAACTTTTAATATTATTGTTTAAAATCAAAAAGGTGATTAAAAGCCAAGCAATGTTAAAATCCACTGTGAAGTCCTGTTTGCAAAACCCTAACGTTTCGCAGAGTTTTCTGCTTCATCAGAGGGATTTCTTTCCTCGACTGAGAACCCCGTACCTTTTAAAATGAGCGCAATTAGCAGGGAGAGACCCAGCCACTGCGCCCAAATTGGGCGTTTCTATCTTTCTGTTACCCTATTGGTTCAATTTGCCGGCTGGAGATACTCAAAGGCGGGAAAAGTATGGCATTGCAAGGGCTTATATATTAAGCTCCTCTTTCTACTGTGTGGTTTTCAGTTCAGTTTCCAGACGGTGTTATAACTTAGCCTAGCAATATCCCAAGTCATACCTTTTATCCATTAAATATCCTTTGTTATGATAGTCCCTCATTTGTCCCAGTATTTCCCTCTCTGATCCTTTACATCCCTAACTGTCCCTCCCTATTCTGTCCCTATATTGTTATTCTGTTCAGTTCTATTACATTTTCTATTATCCTGTTATTTTTTATTTCTTAGTTGTTGTGTGTGGTTCTGTATATGGGTGCAATGCAATCCCTCTAGTACAATGAGACAAATCAAAGAAATTAAAATAATAACAGTGTTGGGGAAAAGAAGAGTGATTCAATGTTGTATGTTGCTGTAATTCACAAGCGCTGTTGCTCTCCCGGTGGGTCTGGACGTGGATGACCCGTGGACAGCGGAGGAGCAACACGCCACACGAGGAGCAGAAACCAGCACCTGAAAGCAGTACTATACTTGAAGAGGGACAACCCAGGGATGGCACGGGCTAGGGTTAGGTTTTGAATATAATTGTGTTTCGTTTCAGCTAGTTTGTTTTACGGTGCACAGGCCAATCTCCTGTTTATCCCTC
>NW_019942869.1:243677-255734 GCF_002910315.2 Salvelinus sp. IW2-2015 | reverse complement strand
TGTGTGTGTGTGTGTGTGTGTGTGTGTGCGTGGCCCACTCTGTGTGTGTGTGTGTGTGTGTGTGACCGTTAATGCCTCGCTGTGGGATGCATTGATTAGTGCCCCGCTGTGGCTCAGTTCCCAGCTGTCCCTGCGGCCGGCCACTGATTGAAACCAATCAGGCTTGCGATGGCCCCATCGCCGTGACCCTTCACCCCGACCACCCCCGCCCTAATCACCTGCTGATTGGCCCTCGCTGAACAACCCCTCCCGTCGGCATGGAAGGTTAATTTGGCCGTCGGATGGAGCGGCCGGGAGGGAACAGGAACGTGCGTCTAGCGATATTGAATGGATATAGCCCACCTGTCAATCTGACACACTTAGAGGAGCTGGGAGGCTGGTTGGGAGGAACGGTGGTGCTGGCATGGCAACGTTGCATTTGGGTTTTCTGTCAGTTTGGAATTATTCATACATGTTTCAGTTCCTTATGCTTCAAAAATTGGGTACATTTTCAAATGAAAGGCACTAGCAGCTATTATAAAATGTTACTCAGTAAACAGGACGTATCAAGGATTTACCTTGTTTTTCTACACATCAGGCAGCAATATTATGGGGTCATGACGGCGATGTTCATATGTGAGTGTGTCTGGTCTATTTCAGAAAGATCTGTCATTGAATGTGGACACCTTCTCTCACTTTTCTCAGTTGATGATCTTACCCACTTTATGTCTTCTTACACTGCAGTAGTGTAAGTTGAACAGATGGTGGCACTGTTGCACTGACAGGCATATGCTCCARGCCATCCTCAGAGAGGAAGAGGAAAATACGAGAGAAGACGAGAGAAGAGCGCTCTAGAGTAGGGGCGTCACTAGTTACCACAGCCACAAAGTCACAAACCCCGCCCATTTTTACAATTTATCTTCTTACAATCTGATTTTAAACCTAACCCTAACCTTTACCACACTGCTAACTTTATGCCCAACCCTAACCTTAAATTAAGACCAAAAAACACATTTTTGTTTTCATKAATTTTTATGATATGGACAATTTTTTATTTGTGGCTGTGGTAACCAGAGGAAACCCTGCAGGTCAACATCTTTTCAGTTCAAGCTCATGGGTAAGGCTACATTCTGGTGTTGCGGTTCATGTTGTGGGCTATGGTGTTGTATTGTGTAGAAAACAATACTTTTTCATTAAAGCTCCCTCGTCTTAACACACACTGTTATTGGCTGTAAGTCCACTGACTTCTTTGCTGAGAAGAGCATTCAAACTATCCTCACTACCCCAGCTTTCAGCATTCTCCTTTCTTACAACTTGATAGCACACCTCCCCTACCTCCCGTCCCTATAGTCTCTTTATTCTCTCAGTCAGTTAGTTGCTTGCGCTGTGTGTGTGTGCTGTGTGTGTGCTGTGTGTGCTGTGTGTGTGTGTGTGTGTGTGTTGTGTGTGTGGTGTGTGTGTGTTGGGTGTGTGTGTTGTGTGTGTGTGTGTGTTGTGTTTGTGTGTGTGTTTGTGTTGGTGTGTGTGTGTGTGTGTGTGGTTGTGGTGTGTATACAGCGCTCTGTGGCAGCTTCTCTCCCTCTCCGTCTCTGGTGAGCGTGAAGAATAAACTCTTGCCAGTATTACCATATCATTACCATATAATTTCCATGTCATTACCTTACCGCTGCCTGTGATGGTGTGTGTGGACTCAGTATCAGATCATCAACTCTCTCTCTCTATCCCTTTCTCTCTCTCTTTCTCTCTTGCTCTCTCTCTCTCTCCCTCCCTCTCTCTATCTCTATCTCTACCCCCCTCTCTCTCTCTCTCTCTCTCGCTCTCTCTCCCTCCCTCTCTCTTTCTCTCTCTCTCTGACACTCTTTTTCTCTTTCGTATATTGTCTCTCCTCTTTTCATGTAAACATAGTATTGTGACATTGATAATGCCAGTATGCTAATTGAAATAACAGCAATTAGCACTTTCCCATTAGTGCAATGTCCATTTCATGATGGCCACTTATTTTTAATGGATGGATGGACCTAAGAAATCCATTCTCTGTCTTGTACTTTTGACTGTTAAAGCAGGTGTACTTGCTGGTTTATCAAGCCAGACTCTATTGGATTACGAGCTAATAATGCATATTTGAAATGGAGTGATTTCTCAAGAAACCAGGACAAAAAGAAACCATGATTTTCGGGATTTTCATGAGATTGAATCAATAGAAGGGTCCTTTGGAGTATGGATTGTTGCCATATATTTGACTATTGTATTTAAACGCATAATTGAACAATTATTTATCATATTTARATTGGCATATTTATGACATTTTAGGTGCTACATTTTAGGTGCTACATATGTGTCATATGAAGCTTTACCGCTTGCTCTGTAACATGAGTAGTATTTTGAGTTCAATAACAATTTCCTTCCATATAAACATGATTATTGAAAAAACGAAATGTTTTATTTGGCTAATTATTCAATATATTGTTGAACATAATACTGTATACTCTACTGGCATAAGTTCCAGAGT
The DNA here is from genome assembly GCF_002910315.2 of Salvelinus sp. IW2-2015. Classification (NCBI taxonomy): domain Eukaryota; kingdom Metazoa; phylum Chordata; class Actinopteri; order Salmoniformes; family Salmonidae; genus Salvelinus; species Salvelinus sp. IW2-2015. Next base: position 253,246 of record NW_019942869.1, on the reverse strand, counting down.
GGGACATCTGCTACTTTTAGATTGATGATCCAATTTGTAAGCATTACCAACCGAGTGAATGTGAAAATGGATTCAACATGGTCACCGTCTGTAGCGCCATGCGATCGAGGGCGGTGCTATAGCCATGCCAGGCAGTGATGCAGCCAGTCAAGATGCTCTCAATGGTACAGCTGTAGAACCTTTTTCAACCTGCTGAGGCCATTTGAAGTCTAAAGTGATTTGGACACATAGGAACTTGTAGCTCTCGACCTGCTCCGCTGCAGCCCCGTCGATGTGGAGGGGGCGTGCTCGCCCGCCCGTTTCCTGTAGGACACGATTAGCTCCTTGGTCGTACTGACAGCCATGTTGGCTGATGATTTTGAGGATGTGAATCGTTACAGTGACTACTATGCCAATGTATCTGTATAAAATGACCATAACTTTAAAACTAGCAGAACATCCACACGGGACTTTGATATGCCCGTAGATGTTATATATATAATATATATACATATATATATACATAATATAGACAGATATAGCTTATTCAAATCACTTAGATGAAAATGGTCCAAAACACACAACACCTCATAGCAGGTGAAAATAGCGTTTTAAGCTGTACCATATGAGAGCATCTGACTGGCTGCATCACTGCTGGCATGGCATATAGCACCGCCCCTCGATCGCATGCGCTTACAAGGGTAAGGTACATCACTTGGGGCCGAGCTGCGGCCATTCAGGACATCTATAGCAGGTCGGTGTGAAGGAAGTTGGAAAATTGACTCCAACCCCCCAAGCCATAGACCATTCTCTCTGCCTTCGCACGCACGGGCTATGCTTGTACCGGTGCATTTCAAGTCTTGCGCACAACAACAGGCTCCTTGAACAGCTTCTATCACAAGCATAAGACTACCACAGACTATCTGATTAACTTTGTTATCTGTGGACTTGGTCCTTTTATTTTTAGTTTTCCACTGTCTCTGTGCACACACAGGGTCCTAACACCTGCACAGGGCCTACAGCACTCAACAGCGGCCCTACACACTCACCAGTGTTCCTACACACTCACAGCGGTCCACCACACTCACAGGTCTACACACTCTCACAGCGGTTCCCTTACACACGTGCAACGGTCCGTACCACACCCACAGGGTCCGTACACACACTCACAGGGTCCTACACAACTCACAGGGTCCCTAACTCACACTTTGCCCACCACTCAGGGCCCCTACACAACTCACCAAGGTTACCACTCACAGGCCCTACCACACTCACACGGGCGCCTTACACACTCACGAGGGTCCTACAACACCGTGGACAGGGCCGCTATGCACACTCACAGGGTCGCTACACCACTCACAGGGCCCTACACACTCACAGGGCCCTACACAGCTCTACAGGGGTCCCTACACACGTTACAGGGCCCTAACACTCACAGGGTCCTAACACACTCAGCACGCCTGTCTCACGACTCTACAGGCTCCGTAACCACACTCACAGCAGTCCTACAGCCAGCGGTCCAGGCCCTACACACTCACAGGGCCTACACACTACTCACAGGGCCCTAACACCACCACACTCTAACTGCGGTACTACAACTACAGGGCCCTACACACTCAGCAGGACGTCCTACACACTCACAGGGCCCTACCACACTCACAGGGTCCCTACACACGCTACAGGGCCCTAGACACTCCACAGCGTCCTACAGCACTCAACAGGCCCTACACACTCAGCACGGCCTACACACTCACAGGCGTCCTACACACTGTCACAGGGCCCCTACACACTCACAGGTCCCTACACACTCACAGGGCCCTACACACCTCACAGGTCCTAACACACTCACAGGCCCTACACACTCACCAGCCCTACACACTCACAGGACCCTACACATCACCAGGGTCCTACCCACACTCACAGCGCCCTACACACTCACAGGGCCCCTACACACTCACAAGGCGTCCTACACATCCACCAGCCCTACACACTCAACAAAGGGGTCCTACACACTCACAGGGCCCTACACACTCACAGGGCCCTACACACTCACAGGGCCCTACACACTCACAGGGCCCTACACACTCACAGGGTCCTACACACTTTATCTTATTTCCTGTTGCCTTGCCAACTTACCCCTATATATACTGTATCTACATCTATCAATCTCCTGTCCCTGCACATTGTAAATATGGTATTGGAACTGACCTTGTATATAGTATACTTACTTACTTACTTACTTACTTACTTACTTACTTACTTACTGTGTTCTTCTTATTTCTTCTTATTTTTAGTGTGATTTTTCTAGTATTACATTTTTATTGATTATTGCATTGGTGGGTTTTGAGTTTGCAAGAAAGGCATTTCACTGTGCTTGTGCATGTGACATTAAAAACTTGAAACTTGAAAAAAATGGACATCAAAAATGTTCATTTTTCATTATTCATGTTTATAATTTTTCAATATTAATGTAAGAAAATTGGTATTGAAATCAAAATACTACTGATATTACAGAACAAGCAGTAAAGCTTTATATGACATCACGTTTTACTTTTAGCTTTGAAACATTATGGAGTAGTGGGTAGTGGGTAAGGCCACAATGTCAGAAATATGCTAAATTTGATCAATTATTTCTCAATTATGCTTTTAGATACAAATCTTATATATATTATGTCAACAATCTTTGTAAAACAGGCAATGACAACTTTCCCGAAATAATTTTACATCTGGGTGAGCGAGATTAGTTTTAATCCTATCCCAAACTTTAACCCTTACCTTAACCACTCAGAATGAATGCCTACATTTAACACTGTTGCCTAAATTTAACCAAAGTCTCGGAATGAATTCCTAAACTTAACCATCGAGGTAAGTTTCTGTTTTGTGCAGAGTATCTCACAGTCAGCCATGTTGGCTCCATTATCGACTAACCCCTATCTCACAGTCGGCCATGTTGGCTCCATTATAGACTAACCCCTGTACAGCACAGTCAGCCATTTCGGGTCCATTACAGAAAAGCGGAGCCATTTAGAAAGGGGGCCATGTTTGAGGTCGCGCCCTTGTTTATATGGGGAGCTGAAGCTGATGGTTTTAAAATGGCGTCCAGATGGTGACAGAGCCTTGATTGCAGCAGAGGGGCTTCTGCGTACCACCCACTCCTGCTGTCCAACTACACTCCTCTATCTGCTCTCTCTATCTTCTATCACTTCTCTATCCCTCCTCTTGTTGTCTCTGGGCTCTCTATTTACTCTCTCCCTGGATCTGTTTCTATACTGTCTCTGTGTTCTCCATCAACTTATCTCTGTATTTTCCCTTTATTCTAAAGCTCTCTCTACTCATTCACTCACAACCTCTCCTTTCTCCCCTTTGGTTCCTCCCCTTCTTCTCTCTCTCTCTCTCTGCCAACGCCACACTGCCTTGCTCCACGAAAACGCACGCACGCACCGGCACACACAACACACAACCACACAACACACACATCAACCACACACACACACACACCAGTTCGTTTCCGCGACCCAGTGATGCATGGCAGTAGAGTGTGTACATTGTCTGTGTGATGGATAGGACTACCAGTGGTAAATGACTGTGTGTGCCTCCACCCCCAAGCCCAACTTAAATAAAACAACTGCCTCTATATTGAGATGAGAGAGAGGGAGGGACATAGGAAGGACGAGAGAGGGATAAGGTTGAGGAGAAGAAGAGAGAGAGGGGAGATGAAAGAGCGATAAGGAGATGGAATTGAGGGAGTGGGGAAGGAGGAGGAGAGGAGGGCGAGCGGCGAGGAGGGAGAAGGGAGGAGGGAGAGCGGGAGGTGGGAGAGCGGAGGAGGGAGAGGGAGGGAGAGCGGGAGTGGCGGCCACCTTGGGAGGAAAAGGAGTTTGTTAATGTTGTTCAGTGTTGATCTTGTCTCAAGGTGTTAAGTGGACTATCATCGTTTCCCAAACTCTCTAATCGCTTAAAGAGAGGGAGGGAAAGGAGGGAGTGACGAGGGAGGGAAGGGAGGGAGGGTGGAGAGGGAGGGAAGGAGGAGGTGAAAGAGGGAGGGAAGGAAGGGAGGTGGGAGAGGGGAGGAGGAGGGTCGCAGGCAGCAGATACAGATGTTGTGATTGTTTTTGTGTCAGTGTGAAATATGATTAGTGTTCTCTCTCATTAGGGAGCTGATCAGCCTCGTGCCTGCCCCCTCACACACGCTCGCTTATGCACACACACACACACACACGTGCTTGAGCTTTTATTTTTGTGTGGCATCAGTGTGTGTGTTTGTTTGTGTGTGTGAGAGTGTGTCCTCGTCTCAGCAGCGAGTGAGTGATTCCACAGGCTGTTGGCATTGAGCCAATGGAGCTCAGAAGGGAAAAGGAAAGAGAGGAGAGAGAAGAGAGAGATAGAATGAAGAGAGGAAGAGAGAAGAGATGCAGATCGAGGGGAAAGGGAGAGAGGAGAGAGAGGCAGGGGCTGTGTAATTAGTAGCAGGTTTTTTGCAGTTCTTTGCTTTTCTGTAATTAAAAATGGAGAGAGAGAGAGAGAGAGAGAGAGAGAGAGAGAGAGAGAGAGAGAGAGAGAGGCAGGCAGGCATAGTTATTCTCCCTTTTACTCTGCTTCAGGGGCAGGTGTGTATAGGTCTGGGAGAGAAGTCCAGTAAACCTTGTCATTTGCCAAGTGAACTTCACCTAGCAATTGATGAAAATGACTGTGTTGAAACAAGCTAATCGTTGTCTTTTGTCATTGGTGAGGATGAGGAGGAGGATGAAGAAGAAGATGGTAAAGAAGAAGAGCTGAGGTTACTCAAAGTATTTGGGCCAGTGCATTGGGGAAGATGAGGACGATCATCTAGAGGTTATGTGTTAGCTCCTGAGGATGAGGATGATGAGGATGATCATCTATAGGTTATGTGTTAGGTCCTGAGGATGAGGATGATGAGGATGAGGTTGGTGTGCTGTAGCAGTGATGCGTCATTGATATTCATAGCAGAAGGTGCTGATGAGGAACCCTATGCAGTAACCCTGGGCTAACTCTATACTGCTGAGCTGGCTCTTTCTCCCAGCAAAGTTGGCTCTAAAGTCTTCTCTCTCTCTCTTTCTCTTTTCTCTGGCTTCCTCCCCCCTTCCCTCTCATCTCTTCTTCAACTCAGTTTATATCATTTCTCTTATCTGTTTTTTCTCCCGTCTCTTTCAGGATCACTCCCCTTCACTCTCTCTTCTCTGCTCGTTTTCCTGTCTCCCCCTCACTCTCCCTGTTTGTCTCTTTGTGTTAGGCCCGGCTGATGCATGCAAGTAACTCACCCTACCAACCACATCAATCTAAACTGCCCACCCAGGTGATGCACAGCAGCCATTTTGTGCCAGAACACTCAGCACACACAGGCAGCGGCGAGCCGAGCAGTGGTTGTGCCAACAAGAAGCTGGGGATAATTAGGTGACGTACTGTGAATTGGGAGTTCAGCCAGGACACTGGGGTTAACAKTGCCACGAGTGTCATGGAATATTTAGTTCCCATGTATTAACAGAGTGAGGTCATTGGTGTAACGTTGCCCACAGGACGGCACCCCTTGCAGGGAAGTATCCCCGTCAGCTTTCAGACCAGAAGGAAGTGTCCCTTAGTGGCCCTCCAGCACCATTTTTAGAAGAATTCAGATTTTCACAGACCAGGCCTAACCTTATGTAGCTTCAAATAAAATACCAACAGAGGGATAGCTGCTTCTTCTCTCGAGGGATGTGTGTGTGGTGTGTGTGTGTGTGTTGTGTGTGTGTGTGTGTGTGTGTGTGTGTGTGTGTGTGTGTGTGTGTGGTGTGTGTGTGTGTGTGTGTGTGTGTGTGTGTGCTGTGTGTGGGTGTGTGTGTGTGTTGTGTGTTGTGTGTGTGTGTGTGTGTGTGTGGGTGGTTGTGTGTGTGTGGTGTGTGTGTGTGTGTGTTGAAGTTTTAGCTGCAGGCCAGAGATATCAGCCTCTACAGAACAAATATGAAGAATGACATTTCTCTGTTGCTCTCTCTCTCTTCTTTCTGATTGTCTCTGTGTCTTCCCTTTGTCTTTTACTCTCTGCAACACTTTGTCTCCTTCCTCTCTCTCTCACACACACCCTCAGCTTCCCAGGGCCTCAACTGTGATAGCAGTCGCAGCAACAGAACTTGTCCATTCATCCACTACTGATACTATGCCCTCTTTTCCCTCCCTTCCTCCTTCTTTTTCTGCTTCTCAAAGAGAGACGTGAAGCGTGTGTGCAGAGAGAGCAACTGGAGAGGAGAGCTGAGAGGAGAGCAAGGAGGAGATGTTCGCAATGTAGCCAGAAGAGAGAGGGGGAGAGGGAAAAGAGAAAGAACAGAAGCAAAACAAGTGTGAGTGAGGAGAGGGGAGAGGGAGATAAATGAGACAGCCAGCGAGAGGGAGAGCTAGCACGCTCACAAAAAAACACTGATACCTATCCTGCTTCTTCTCCCCCATCTTTCGTGCTCATCCTTGCCCCTCCTCCTCCCCTCTCCCTTCTCCTCTCCTCCTTTGTGCTGTGTCTCAGTGGTGCCTGGCTTGAAGTCGCAGGCCGTCACAGATCAGTCCCAGCTAAAGCAAGGGCTGCCAGCCCTGGGCTGACGGATCCAGGCCAAGCCAAGTGGTTTTATCAGTCCGGCGTAAGAGCCCCCCCCCTCCCCCCCCCGTTCAAGACACAAAGAGTTGGGCTAATACACCACCACACACACAGGACCACACACACACAACACAGCAGACCGCACAAGGTTAAATACACATGCACAGTTCAGATACGCACCACACACCACACACACACAAAGAGGAGGGGTATTAACAACCAAAGCAAACCTGCGAGTGAAAGCGCCTTACTGCACTGCCTGCTAGCAAGAGATTGTGACTTGGAATTCTTAAGCAGCCAGCAAGATGGAGTAAGGGGCTGCTGGATACACACACGCGACTCACAGGCTGAGCAAGCGCAGGCGTGCGCACAACTGAACACACACACAGGGTTCAGGTACATAATGCCTCAAACTAGAGTTTGTCTGTGCTTCCATTAGTATGATGGTGAAAACGATGCCATTCAGATTACACATCAAGTTATCCTTTTTGATGATATGTCGTATTCGTAATGTTGTTTTGACAATATCCCAAGTATATTTTCTTTGCGCTAGTTGGTGTACCTGCACTAAAACTTTCCTTTCGTTCATAGCTTGTTTCTCCATCTTTTTTTAAAATAGGAGCCAGTTTATTTTCAGCACTTTATTTCCATGACTTGATCAAAACTTGTTATTTTCTCATGCTCTCTTGTCCCTCCTGCAGCCAGACATATGGTGAGGAATAGGTTTGGAATAATCGAATCCGCACTATAAATCACAGTATTGATTGGAATACATATAGAATTGTGGAGAACGCGGTATGCATTGTATCGGCACCAAAGTATTGTATAACATCGTATCGTGAGGTCTCTGGCAGTCCCCAGCCTACCCTGGATTTGGTTGTACGTGTTTCGTGCAGATTTCCCTGTCCTGTATTTAGGGAATCATCATCCATGAGAAAGTAAAATTTTGAAACCCACCTGTGGAAACTATACTTAAGTAACCCAGACACCTTCAGCAATATACTGTACAAACAGCACTGTCTTTCTGATTTATGAAAAACATAAAACACCAAACACTATTCACACCCTGCAATGGATGTTTTTGAGATTATAATTAGGAAGAAAGTAGTAACTTAACTATGTAAAGTAATTCTACTACGTTCTTCTTCAGAATTTGGATTAAGTCGTTATTTTCTCTCATAAATCTGTGTGTGTCGATATGTTCTCTGTGGTGTAGGCTGAGTTCCTTCTTTCTCACTGTGTGTAGTGGGGATAATCTAGTTGTGTAGCTGTGGAACAGGCCGTGTTAATTATGTAATTAACACAGTAATGTAGCAGATGGTGTAATTGGTTGGGTATACATAAGCGGCAGGCTTCAGGTTGGAAAACACACACACACGTCACTGAACTCCTATTTAGCATCAACACCAACAACAACCCACCAACGGCCATCGTCATTTCAATGTAGACACATACACAACACAGAAACCCTCATGATATCAAACATCTACACACACAGACACACACACACAACCTGGCCATGTCAATAAAGTGCTAGAGGCTTTGAGAATGTAAGGGTTACAGGTTTGGATCGATTGGGCTGGGAGCTCTAAGTGAGTGAGTGTGTGTGTGTGTGTGTGCCGCACGTGTGGTGTGTGTGTGTGGTGTGTGTGTGTGTGTGTGTGTGTGGTGTGTGTGTGTGTGTGTGTTGTGGTGTGTGTGTGTGTGTGTGTGTGTGTGGTGTGTGTGTGTGTGTGGTGTGTGTGTGTGTTGTGTGTGTGTGTTTGTGTGTGGGTGTGTGTGTACTGTAGGAAGGGGGTAGAGACAGAGAGATGACATTTTCATCTCTGGCAGGTGACAACATCCTTCCTGGGAGTTGGGCATGAGGGGGGAGGGGTTAGACAGGGTTTGATGAACGTGTGTGTGTGTGTGTGGGTGTGGTGTGTTGTGTGTTGTGTGTGTGTGTGTGTGTGTGTGTGTGGAGAGAGAGAGGAGATGGAGGAGAAGTAAGGGAGAGGGGGTGGTGGAAAGAAAGGAAGAATGAAGGGCTGATATGCAGAGAGGAGAGGGACAAGCAGCAGCTAAGGAAGGAGGAGGAGAAGGGAGAATTGTCAAGGTGAGCTCTGGGTCTTATACCATACACATAGGTTCTGTATTATTTTAGAGGAAAGGACACAAATGTTCCTTCCTAGGGAAATGAACTCCTTTTTGGCCTGTGTGAATCCTTCTGGAATGAGAACTGCTGCACTTCAGTCCTTTTCCTCTCTTTCTCTTTTTTCTCATCTCTCCTTCATCTGGCCATGCTCCCATCCATCTCGTCTGTCACGGCGGGGGTGTCAAGCCATCCATCACGGGTCGGAGCCCAGGCAAGGCATGCAGTATGTTTGTTTGTGTTGTTTGCGAGCGTGTGTATGGCACATTCCACCAGCTCAGTTTAGTATGTATCGATGTGTGTGTGTGTGTGAGTTGTTGTGTGGGTGTTTCCTCCTCCTCACTGTGTTTTAGGCTTTAATAAACACTACCCTCTAGTGTGGTGTGACATGCAGGAAATAGTATGTGCTGTAGATTGGTTCTGAGTGCTCTTTTGAATTCTGATGGATTGCGTCAGGGCACAACCACCGCCCATGCAGGCCTGGAAAATAATGAAATAATACCGACCGGTGTGGTGTAAGAGAGAGAGAGAGATGCAAAGAGGTGTTGTAGAAACCTGTGAGGCTTTGTTCACCTCTATCTTGCGCTGTAATGACTGTATGGGAGTAGTCACCATACAATCTGCTCAAACTAACTATCCACTGATTCCTAACAACTTGATCCTAACACTGGATCCTAACCCCTAAGCACAAGTGTGCGTGTGTCTGTGTGGTAAATGGTGTGCGTGTACATACTTGTGTGTGTGGTGTGTGTTGGTGTGTTGTGTATCTGCCAAACTCTAAGGTAGTTATATCCCCATACGCCCAATTCTTTATTGCTGGTAATAGACCAACCCCAGTCGGGTGCATGGGCAGTTCCCGTACTCGCTATTTTTAAAAACTATTAC